>NW_023366915.1:0-217815 GCF_902167145.1 Zea mays
TTTTTCAAAAATACCGAAGGCTAACACATTCGGATTTTTGCCCAAGAAATGGTCTCCACCAGAAATCCAAGAATGTGATCTATGGCAAGGAAACATATGTGTAGTGAGGTGTATGAGCCTCTGGTCGAAGATCAATGGTCTCCACCAGAAATCCAAGAATGTGATCTATGGCAAGGAAACATATGTGAGGTGAGGTGTATGAGCCTCTGGTCGATGATCAATGGCCACACAACCCCCATTTTGCCGAAAATAGCCATGAACGACCATTTTCAATAATACCGAAGGCTAACACGTACGAGTTTTTAACCAAGAAATGGTTTCCACCAGAAATCCAAGAATGTAATCTATGGCAAGGAAACATATGTGGGGTGAGGTGTACGAGCCTCTGGTCGATGATAAATGGCCACACAACCCCCATTTTTGATGAAAATAGCCATGAACGACCATTTTCAATAATATCGAAAGCTAACACCTATGGATTTTTGACCAACAAATGGTCTCCACCAGAAATCCAAGAATGTGATCTATGGCAAGGAAACATATGTGGGGTGAGGTGTATGAGCCTCTGGTCGACGATCAATGGCCACACAACCCTAATTTTTGTCGAAAATAGCCATGAACGACCATTTTCAATGACACTGAAGGCTAACACCTACGGATTTTTGACCAAGAAATGGTCTCCACCATAAATCCAAGAATGTGATCTATGGCAAGGAAACATATGTGTAGTGAGGTGTATGAGCCTTTGGTCGAAGATCAATGGTCTCCACCAGAAATCCAAGAATGTGATCTATGGCAAGGAAACATATGTGGGGTGAGGTGTATGAGCCTCTGGTCGATGATCAATGGCCACACAACCCCCATTTTGCCGAAAATAGCCATGAATGACCATTTTCAATAATACCGAAGGCTAACACGGACGAGTTTTTAACCAAGAAATGGTTTCCACCAGAAATCCAAGAATGTAATCTATGGCAAGGAAAACATATGTGGGGTGAGGTGTACGAGCCTCTAGTCGATGATCAATGGCCACACAACCCCCATTTTTTATGAAAATAGCCATGAGCGACCATTTTCAATAATACTAGAGGCTAACACCTACGGATTTTAGACCAAGAAATGGTCTCCACCAGAAATCCAAGAATGTGATCTATGGCAAGGAAACATATGTGGGGTGAGGTGTATGAGCCTCTAGTCGATGATCAATGGCCACACAACCCCCATTTTTTATGAAAATAGCCATGAGCGACCATTTTCAATAATACTAGAGGCTAAGACCTACGGATTTTTCTAGTATTATTGAAAATGGTCGCTCATGGCTATTTTCAAGGTCGCTCATGTCTATTTTCATAAAAAATGGGGGTTGTGTGGCCATTTATCATCGACTAGAGGCTCATAAACCTCACCCCACATATGTTTCCTTGCCATAGATCACATTCTTGGATTTCTGGTGGAGACCATTTCTTGGTAAAAAATCCGTACGTGTTAGCCTTTGGTATTTTTGAAAATGGTCAGTTCATGGCTTGGTCGATGATCAATGGCCACACAACCCCCATTTTTTATGAAAATAGCCATGAGCGACCATTTTCAATAATACTAGAGGCTAAGACCTACGGATTTTTGACCAAGAAATGGTCTCCACCAGAAATCCAAGAATGTGATCTATGGCAAGGAAACATATGTGGGGTGAGGTGTATGAGCGTCTGGTCGATGATCAATGGCCACACAACCCCCATTTTTTATGAAAATAGCCATGAACGACCATTTTCAATAATACCGAAGGCTAACACCCACGATTTTTTGACCAAGAAATGGTCTCCACCAGAAAAACAAGAATGTGACCTATGGCAAGGAAACATATGTGGGGTGAGGTGTATGAGCCTCTGGTCGATGATCAATGGCCACACAACCCCCATTTTTGTCGAAAATAGCCATGAACGACCATCTTCAATAATACCGAAGGCTAACACCTACGGATTTTTGACCAAGAAATGGTCTCCACCAGAAATCCAAGAATGTGATCTATGGCAAGGAAACATATGTGGGGTGAGGTGTATGAGCCTCTGGTCGATGATCAATGGCCACACAACCCCCATTTTTGTCGAAAATAGCCATGAACGACCATTTTCAATAATATCGAAGGCTAACACCTACGGATTTTTGACCAAGAAATGGTCTCCACCAGAAATCCAAGAATGTGATCTACGACAAGGAAACATATGTGGGGTGAGGTGTATGAGCCTCTGGTCGACGATCAATGGCCACACAACCCCCATTTTGCCGAAAATAGCCATGAATGACCATTTTCAATGACACTGACGGCTAACACCTACGGATTTTTGACCAAGAAATGGTCTCCACCATAAATCCAAGATTGTGATCTATGGCAAGAAAACATATGTGTAGTGAGGTGTATGAGCCTCTGGTTGAAGATAAATGGCCACACAACCCCCATTTTTGTCGAAAATAGCCATGAATAACCATTTTCAATAATACCGAAGGCTAACACATTCGGATTTTTGCCCAAGAAATGGTCTCCACCAGAAATCCAAGAATGTGTTCTGCGGCAAGAAAACATATGTGGGTGAGGTGTATGAGCCTCTGGTCGATGATCAATGGCCACAGAACCTCTATTTTGTAGAAAATAGCCATGAACGAAAATTTTCAATAATACCGTAGGCTAACACATACGGATTTTTGACCAAGAAATGGTCTCCACCAGAAATCCAAGAATGTGATCTACGACAAGGAAACATATGTGGGTGAGGTGTATGAGCCTCTGGTCGATGATCAATGGCCACACAACCCCCATTTTGTCGAAAATAGCCATGAACGACCACGACCATTTTCAATAATACTGAAGGCTAACACGTACGAATTTTTGACCAAGAAATGCTCTCCACTAGAAATCCAAGAATGTGATCTATGGCAAGGAAACATATGTGGGGTGAGGTGTACGAGCCTCTGGTTGATGATAAATGGCCACACAAACCCCATTTTTGATGCAATTAGCCATGTACGACCATTTTCAATAATACCGAAGGCTAACACCTACGGATTTTTGACCAACAAATGATCTCCACCAGAAATCCAAGAATGTGGTCTATGGCAAGGAAACATATGTGGGGTGAGGTGTATGAGCCTTTGGTCGATGATCAATGGCCACACAACCCCCATTTTTGTCGAAAATAGCTATGAACGACCATTTTCAATAATACAGAAGGCTAACACCTACGGATTTTTGACCAAGAAATGGTCTCCACCAGAAATCTAAGAATGTGATCTATAGCAAGAAAACGTATGTGGGGTGAAGTGTACGAGCCTCTAGTCAATGATAAATGGCCACACAACCCCCATTTATTTCGAAAATAGTGATCAACGACCATTTTCAATAATACCGAAGGCTAACACGTACGAGTTTTTAACCAAGAAATGGCATGAATGACCATTTTCAATAATACCGAAGGCTAACACCTACGGATTTTTGACCAAGAAATGGTCTCCACCAGAAATCCAAGAATGTGATCTATGGCAAGGAAACATATGTGGGGTGAGGTGTACGAGCCTCTGGTCGATGATCAATGGCCACACAACCCCCATTTTGCCGAAAATAGCCATGAACGACCATTTTCAATAATACCGAAGGCTAACACGTACGAGTTTTTGACCAAGAAATGGTCTCCACCAGAAATCCAAGAATGTGATCTATGGCAAGGAAACATATGTGGGGTGAGGTTTATGAGCCTCTAGTCGATGATAAATGGCCACACAACCCCCATTTTTTATGAAAATAGCCATGAGCGACCTTGAAAATAGCCATGAGCGACCATTTTCAATAATACCGAAGGCTAACACGTACGGATTTTTGACCAAGAAATGGTTTCCACCAGAAATCCAAGAATGTAATCTATGGCAAGGAAACATATGTGGGGTGAGGTTTATGAGCCTCTAGTCGATGATAAATGGCCACACAACCCCCATTTTTATGAAAATAGCCATGAGCGACCTTGAAAATAGCCATGAGCGACCATTTTCAATAATACTAGAGGCTAACACCTACGGATTTTTGACCAAGAAATGGTCTCCACCAGAAATCCAAGAATGTGATCTATGGCAAGGAAACATATGTGGGGTGAGGTGTACGAGCCTCTGGTCGATGATCAATGGCCACAGAACCCCCATTTTGCCGAAAATAGCCATGAACGACCATTTTCAATAATACCGAAGGCTAACACGTACGAGTTTTTGACCAAGAAATGGTCTCCACCAGAAATCCAAGAATGTGATCTATGGCAAGGAAACATATGTGGGGTGAGGTTTATGAGCCTCTAGTCGATGATAAATGGCCACACAACCCCCATTTTTTATGAAAATAGCCATGAGCGACCTTGAAAATAGCCATGAGCGACCATTTTCAATAATACTAGAGGCTAACACCTACGGATTTTAGACCAAGAAATGGTCTCCACCAGAAATCCAAGAATGTGATCTATGGCAAGGAAACATATGTGGGGTGAGGTGTATGAGCGTCTGGTCGATGATCAATGGCCACACAACCCCCATTTTGCCGAAAATAGCCATGAATGACCATTTTCAATAATACCGAAGGCTAACACGTACGAGTTTTTAACCAAGAAATGGTCTCCACCAGAAATCCAAGAATGTGATCTATGGAAAGGAAACATATGTGGGGTGAGGTGTACGAGCCTCTGGTCGATGATCAATGGCCACAGAACCCCCATTTTGCCGAAAATAGCCATGAACGACCATTTTCAATAATACCGAAGTATGTGGGGTGAGGTGTATGAGCCTCTGGTCGACGATCAATGGCCACACAACCCCCATTTTGCCGAAAATAGCCATGAATGACCATTTTCAATAATACTAGAGGCTAAGACCTACGGATTTTAGACCAAGAAATGGTCTCCACCAGAAATCCAAGAATGTGATCTATGGCAAGGAAACATATGTGGGGTGAGGTGTATGAGCAGTCTGGTCGATGATCAATGGCCACACAACCCCCATTTTTGTCGAAAATAGCCATGAACGACCATTTTCAAAAATACCGAAGGCTAACACCTACGGATTTTTGACCAAGAAATGGTCTCCACCAGAAATCCAAGAATGTGATCTATGGCAAGGAAACATATGTGGGGTGAGGTGTATGAGCCTCTGGTCGACGATCAATGGCCACACAACCCTAATTTTTGTCGAAAATAGCCATGAACGACCATTTTCAATGACACTGAAGGCTAACACCTACGGATTTTTGACCAAGAAATGGTCTCCACCAGAAATCCAAGAATGTGATCTATGGCAAGGAAACATATGTGGAGACCATTTCTTCAGTACTATCGATGATAAATGGCCACACAACCCCCATTTTTTATGAAAATAGCCATGAGCGACCTTGAAAATAGCCATGAGCGACCATTTTCAATAATACTAGAGGCTAACACCTACGGATTTTAGACCAAGAAATGGTCTCCTCATCGACCAGAGGCTCATACCCCTCACCCCACATATGTTTGCTTGTCGTAGATCACATTCTTGGATTTCTGGTGGAGACCATTTCTTGGTCAAAAATCCGTAGGTGTTAGCCTTCGGTATTATTGAAAATGGTCGTTCATGGCTATTTTCGGCAAAAATGGGGGTTGTGTGGCCATTGATCATCGACCAGAGGCTAATACACCTCACCCCACATATGTTTCCTTGCCATAGATCACATTCTTGGATTTCTGGTGGAGACCATTTCTTGGTCAAAAATCCGTAGGTGTTAGCCTTCGGTATTATTGAAAATGGTCATTCATGGCTATTTTCGACAAAAATGGGGGTTGTGTGGCCATTGATCATCGACCTAGAGGCTCATACACCTCACCCCACATATGTTTCCTTGCCATAGATCACATTCTTGGATTTCTGGTGGAGACCATTTCTTGGTCAAAAATCCGTAGGTCTTAGTCCTCTAATATTATTGAAAATGGTCGCTCATGGCTATTTTCATAAAAAATGGGGGTTGTGTGGCCATTTATCATCGACTAGAGGCTCATAAACCTCACCCCACATATGTTTCCTTGCCATAGATTACATTCTTGGATTTCTGGTGGAGACCATTTCTTGGTTAAAAATCCGTAGGTGTTAGCCTTCAGCCTCTGGTCGATGATCAATGGCCACACAACCCCCATTTTTGTCGAAAATAGCCATGAGCGACCATTTTCAATAATACCGAAGGCTAACACCTACGGATTTTTGACCAAGAAATGGTCTCCACCAGAAATCCAAGAATGTGATCTATGGCAAGGAAACATATGTGGGGTGAGGTGTATGAGCGTCTGGTCGATGATCAATGGCCACACAACCCCCATTTTTGTCGAAAATAGCCATGAACGACCATTTTCAATAATACCGAAGGCTAACACCTACGGATTTTTGACCAAGAAATGGTCTCCACCAGAAATCCAAGAATGTGATCTATGGCAAGGAATCATATGTGGGGTGAGGTGTATGAGCGTCTAGGTCGATGATCAATGGCCACACAACCCCCATTTTTTGTCGAAAATAGCCATGAACGACCATTTTCAATAATACCGAAGGCTAACACCTACGGATTTTTGACCAAGAAATGATCTCCACCAGAAATCCAAGAATGTGATCTACGACAAGGAAACATATGTGGGGTGAGGTGTATGAGCCTCTGGTCGACGATCAATGGCCACACAACCCCCATTTTGCCGAAAATAGCCATGAATGACCATTTTCAATAATACCGAAGGCTAACACGTACGAGTTCTTAACCAAGAAATGGTTTCCACCAGAAATCCAAGAATGTAATCTATGGCAAGGAAACATATGTGGGGTGAGTTTTATGAGCCTCTAGTCGATGATAAATGGCCACACAACCCCCATTTTTGATGAAAATAGCCATGAACGACCATTTTCAATAATATCGAAAGCTAACACCTACGGATTTTTGACCAACAAATGGTCTCCACCAGAAATCCAAGAATGTGGTCTATGGCAAGGAAACATATGTGGGGTGAGGTGTATGAGCCATTGGTCGATGATCAGTGGCCACACAACCCCCATTTTTGTCGAAAATAGCCATGAACGACCATTTTCAATAGATTACATTCTTGGATTTCTGGTGGAGACCATTTCTTGGTTAAAAACTCGTACGTGTTAGCCTTCGGTATTATTGAAAATGGTCATTCATGGCTATTTCGGCAAAATGGGGGTTGTGTGGCCATTGATCGTCGACCAGAGGCTCATACACCTCACCCCACATATGTTTCCTTGTCGTAGATCACATTCTTGGATTTCTGGTGGAGACCATTTCTTGGTCAAAAATCCGTAGGTGTTAGCCTTCGGTATTATTGAAAATGGTCGTTCATGATTTTTGACCAAGAAATGGTCTCCACCAGAAATCCAAGAATGTGATCTATGGCAAGGAAACATATGTGGGGTGAGGTGTATGAGCCTCTGGTCGATGATCAATGGCCACACAACCCCCATTTTTGTCGAAAATAGCCATGAATGACCATTTTCAATAATACCGAAGGCTAACACGTACGAGTTTTTAACCAAGAAATGGTCTCCACCAGAAATCCAAGAATGTAATCTATTGAAAATGGTTGTTCATGGCTATTTTCGACAAAAATGGGGGTTGTGTGGCCATTGATCATCGACCAAAGGCTCATACACCTCACCCCACATATGTTTCCTTGCCATAGACCACATTCTTGGATTTCTGGTGGAGACCATTTGTTGGTCAAAAATCTGTAGGTGTTAGCTTTCGATATTATTGAAAATGGTCGTTCATGGCTATTTTCGACAAAAATGGGGGTTGTGTGGCCATTGATCATCGACCAGAGGCTCATACACCTCACCCCACATATGTTTCCTTGCCATAGATCACATTCTTGGATTTCTGGTGGAGACCATTTCTTGGTAAAAAATCCGTAGGTGTTAGCCTTCGGTATTATTGAAAATGGTCGTTCATGGCTATTTTCGACAAAAATGGGGGTTGTGTGGCCATTGATCATCGACCAGACGCTCATACACCTCACCCCACATATGTTTCCTTGCCATAGATCACATTCTTGGATTTCTGGTGGAGACCATTTCTTGGTCTAAAATCCGTAGGTGTTAGCCTCTAGTATTATTGAAAATGGTCGCTCATGGCTATTTTCAAGGTCGCTCATGGCTATTTTCATAAAAAATGGGGGTTGTGTGGCCATTTATCATCGATAGTACCGAAGAAATGGTCTCCACATATGTTTCCTTGCCATAGATCACATTCTTGGATTTCTGGTGGAGACCATTTCTTGGTCAAAAATCCGTAGGTGTTAGCATTCAGTGTCATTGAAAATGGTCGTTCATGGCTATTTTCGACAAAAATTAGGGTTGTGTGGCCATTGATCGTCGACCAGAGGCTCATACACCTCACCCCACATATGTTTCCTTGCCATAGATCACATTCTTGGATTTCTGGTGGAGATCATTTCTTGGTCAAAAATCCGTAGGTGTTAGCCTTCGGTATTATTGAAAATGGTCGTTCATGGCTATTTTCGACAAAAATGGGGGTTGTGTGGCCATTGATCATCGACCAGACGCTCATACACCTCACCCCACATATGTTTCCTTGCCATAGATCACATTCTTGGATTTCTGGTGGAGATCATTTCTTGGTCAAAAATCCGTAGGTGTTAGCCTTCGGTATTATTGAAAATGGTCGTTCATGGCTATTTTCGACAAAAATGGGGGTTGTGTGGCCATTGATCATCGACCAGACGCTCATACACCTCACCCCACATATGTTTCCTTGCCATAGATCACATTCTTGGATTTCTGGTGGAGATCATTTCTTGGTCAAAAATCCGTAGGTGTTAGCCTTCGGTATTATTGAAAATGGTCGTTCATGGCTATTTTCGACAAAAATGGGGGTTGTGTGGCCATTGATCATCGACCAGACGCTCATACACCTCACCCCACATATGTTTCCTTGCCATAGATCACATTCTTGGATTTCTGGTGGAGACCATTTCTTGGTCAAAAATCCGTAGGTCTTAGCCTCTAATATTATTGAAAATGGTCGCTCATGGCTATTTTCATAAAAAATGGGGGTTGTGTGGCCTATTTATCATCGATAGTACCGAAGAAATGGTCTCCACATATGTTTCCTTGCCATAGATCACATTCTTGGATTTCTGGTGGAGACCATTTCTTGGTCAAAAATCCGTAGGTGTTAGCCTTCAGTGTCATTGAAAATGGTCGTTCATGGCTATTTTCGACAAAAATTAGGGTTGTGTGGCCATTGATCGTCGACCAGAGGCTCATACACCTCACCCCACATATGTTTCCTTGCCATAGATCACATTCTTGGATTTCTGGTGGAGACCATTTCTTGGTCAAAAATCCGTAGGTGTTAGCCTTCGGTATTTTTGAAAAATGGTCGTTCATGGCTATTTTCGACAAAAATGGGGGTTGTGTGGCCATTTATCATCGACTAGAGGCTCATACACCTCACCCCACATATGTTTCCTTGCCATAGATCACATTCTTGGATTTCTGGTGGAGACCATTTCTTGGTCAAAAATCCGTAGGTGTTAGCCTTCAGTATTATTGAAAATGGTCGTTCATGGCTATTTTCGACAAAAATGGGTGTTGTGTGGCCATTGATCATCGACCAGACGCTCATACACCTCACCCCACATATGTTTCCTTGCCATAGATCACATTCTTGGATTTCTCGTGGAGACCATTCTTGGTCAAAAATCCGTAGGTGTTAGCCTTCGGTATTATTGAAAATGGTCGTTCATGGCTATTTTCGACAAAAATGGGGGTTGTGTGGCCATTTATCATCTACTAGAGGCTCATAAACCTCACCCCACATATGTTTCCTTGCCATAGATCACATTCTTGGATTTCTGGTGGAGACCATTTCTTGGTCTAAAATCCGTAGGTGTTAGCCTTCGGTATTATTGAAAATGGTCGTTCATGGCTATTTTCGACAAAATGGGGGTTGTGTGGCAATTGATCATCGACCAGACGCTCATACACCCATTTTTTATGAAAATAGCCATGAGCGACCTTGAAAATAGCCATGAGCGACCATTTTCAATAATACTAGAGGCTAACACCTACGGATTTTAGACCAAGAAATGGTCTCCACCAGAAATCCAAGAATGTGATCTATGGCAAGGAAACATATGTGGGGTGAGGTGTACGAGCCTCTGGTCGATGATCAATGGCCACACAACCCCCATTTTGCCGAAAATAGCCATGAACGACCATTTTCAATAATACCGAAGGCTAACACGTACGAGTTTTTAACCAAGAAATGGTCTCCACCAGAAATCCAAGAATGTGATCTATGGCAAGGAAACATATGTGGGGTGAGGTGTATGAGCCTCTGGTCGATGATCAATGGCCACACAACCCCCATTTTTGTCGAAAATAGCCATGAACGACCATTTTCAATAATACCGAAGGCTAACACCTACGGATTTTTGACCAAGAAATGGTCTCCGCCAGAAATCCAAGAATGTGATCTATGGCAAGGAAACATATGTGGGGTGAGGTGTATGAGCCTCTAGTCGATGATAAATGGCCACACAACCCCCATTTTTGTCGAAAATAGCCATGAACGACCATTTTCAAAAATACCGAAGGCTAACACCTACGGATTTTTGACCAAGAAATGGTCTCCACCAGAAATCCAAGAATGTGATCTATGGCAAGGAAACATATGTGGGGTGAGGTGTATGAGCCTTTGGTCGATGATCAATGGCCACACAACCCTAATTTTTGTCGAAAATAGCCATGAACGACCATTTTCAATGACACTGAAGGCTAACACCTACGGATTTTTGACCAAGAAATGGTCTCCACCAGAAATCCAAGAATGTGATCTATGGCAAGGAAACATATGTGGGGTGAGGTGTATGAGCCTCTAGTCGATGATAAATGGCCACACAACCCCCATTTTTTATGAAAATAGCCATGAGCGACCTTGAAAATAGCCATGAGCGACCATTTTCAATAATACTAGAGGCTAACACCTACGGATTTTAGACCAAGAAATGGTCTCCACCAGAAATCCAAGAATGTGATCTATGGTATTGTAAATGGTCATTCTATGGCAAGGAAACATATGTGGGGTGAGGTGTACGAGCCTCTGGTCGATGATCAATGGCCACACAACCCCCATTTTGCCGAAAATAGCCATGAATGACCATTTTCAATAATACCGAAGGCTAACACCTACGGATTTTTGACCAAGAAATGGGGGTTGTGTGGCCATTGATCATCGACCAGACGCTCATACACCTCACCCCACATATGTTTCCTTGCCATAGATCACATTCTTGGATTTCTGGTGGAGACCATTTCTTGGTCAAAAATCCGTAGGTGTTAGCCTTCGGTATTATTGTAAATGGTCATTCATGGCTATTTTCGACAAAAATGGGGGTTGTGTGGCCATTGATCATCTACCAGAGGCTCATACACCTCACCCCACATATGTTTCCTTGCCATAGATCACATTCTTGATTTCTGGTGGAGACCATTTCTTGGTCAAAAATCTGTAGGTCTTAGCCTCTAATATTATTGAAAATGGTCGCTCATGGCTATTTTCATAAAAAAATGGGGGTTGTGTGGCCATTTATCATCGACTAGAGGCTCATAAATCTCACCCCACATATGTTTCCTTGCCATAGATCACATTCTTGGATTTCTGGTGGAGACCATTTCTTGGTCAAAAATCCGTAGGTGTTAGCCTTCGGTATTATTGAAAATGGTCGTTCATGGCTATTTTCGACAAAAATGGGGGTTGTGTGGCCATTGATCATCGACCAGACGCTCATACACCTCACCCCACATATGTTTCCTTGCCATAGATCACATTCTTGGATTTCTGGTGGAGACCATTTCTTGGTCTAAAATCCGTAGGTGTTAGCCTCTAGTATTATTGAAAATGGTCGCTCATGGCTATTTTCAAGGTCGCTCATGGCTATTTTCATAAAAATGGGGGTTGTGTGGCCATTGATCATACACCAGAGCCTCGTACACCTCACCCCACATATGTTTCCTTGCCATAGGTCACATTCTTGTTTTTCTGGTGGAGACCATTTCTTGGTCAAAAAATCGTAGGTGTTAGCCTTCGGTGTTATTGAAAATGGTCGTTCATGGCTATTTTCATAAAAAATGGGGGTTGTGTGGCCATTGATCATCGACCAGACGCTCATACACCTCACCCCACATATGTTTCCTTGCCATAGATCACATTCTTGGATTTCTGGTGGAGACCATTTCTTGGTCAAAAATCCGTAGGTGTTAGCCTTCGGTATTATTGAAAATGGTCGTTCATGGCTATTTTCGACAAAAATGGGGGTTGTGTGGCCATTGATCTTCGACCAGAGGCTCATACACCTCACCCCACATATGTTTCCTTGCCATAGATCACATTCTTGGATTTCTGGTGGAGACCATTTCTTGGTCAAAAATCCGTAGGTGTTAGCCTTCGATATTATTGAAAATGGTCGTTCATGGCTATTTTCGACAAAAATGGGGGTTGTGTGGCCATTGATCATCGACCAGAGGCTCGTACACCTCACTACACATATGTTTCCTTGCCATAGATCACATTCTTGGATTTCTGGTGGAGACCATTTCTTGGTTAAAAACTCGTACGTGTTAGCCTTCGGTATTATTGAAAATGGTCGTTCATGGCTATTTTCGGCAAAATGGGGGTTCTGTGGCCATTGATCATCGACCAGAGGATCGTACACCTCACCCCACATATGTTTCCTTGCCATAGATCACATTCTTGGATTTCTGGTGGAGACCATTTCTTGGTCAAAAATCCGTAGGTGTTAGCCTTTGGTATTTTTGAAAATGGTCGTTCATGGCTATTTTCATAAAAAATGGGGGTTGTGTGGCCATTGATCATCGACCAGAGGCTCATACACCTCACCCCACATATGTTTCCTTGCCATAGATCACATTCTTGGATTTCTGGTGGAGACCATTTCTTGGTCAAAAATCCGTACGTGTTAGCCTCTAGTATTATTGAAAATGGTCGCTCATGGCTATTTTCAAGGTCGCTCATGGCTATTTTCATAAAAAATGGGGGTTGTGTGGCCATTGATCATCGACCAGAGGCTCATACACCTCACCCCACATAATGTTTCCTTGCCATAGATCACATTCTTGGATTTCTGGTGGAGACCATTTCTTGGTCAAAAATCCGTAGGTGTTAGCCTTCGGTATTATTGAAAATGGTCAGTTCATGGCTATTTTCGACAAAAATGGGGGTTGTGTGGCCATTTATCATCGACTAGAGGCTCATAAATCTCACCCCACATATGTTTCCTTGCCATAGATTACATTCTTGGATTTCTGGTGGAAACCATTTCTTGGTTAAAAACTCGTACGTGTTAGCCTTCGGTATTATTGAAAATGGTCGTTCATGGCTATTTTCAAGGTCGCTCATGGCTATTTTCATAAAAAATGGGTGTATGAGCGTCTGGTCGATGATCAATTGCCACACAACCCCCATTTTGTCGAAAATAGCCATGAACGACCATTTTCAATAATACCGAAGGCTAACACGTACGAGTTTTTAACCAAGAAATGGTTTCCACCAGAAATCCAAGAATGTAATCTATGGCAAGGAAACATATGTGGGGTGAGATTTATGAGCCTCTAGTCGATGATAAATGGCCACACAACCCCCATTTTTGTCGAAAATAGCCATGAACGACCATTTTCAATAATACCGAAGGCTAACACCTACGGATTTTTGACCGAAGAATGGTCTCCACGAGAAATCCAAGAATGTGATCTATGGCAAGGAAACATATGTGGGGTGAGGTGTATGAGCCTCTGGTCGATGATCAATGGCCACACAACCCCCATTTTTTATGAAAATAGCCATGAGCGACCTTGAAAATAGCCATGAGCGACCATTTTCAATAATACTAGAGGCTAACACGTACGGATTTATGACCAAGAAATGGTCTCCACCAGAAATCCAAGAATGTGATCTATGGCAAGGAAACATATGTGGGGTGAGGTGTATGAGCCTCTGGTCGATGATCAATGGCCACACAACCCCCATTTTTTATGAAAATAGCCATGAACTACCATTTTCAAAAATACCAAAGGCTAACACCTACGGATTTTTGACCAAGAAATGGTCTCCACCAGAAATCCAAGAATGTGATCTATGGCAAGGAAACATATGTGGGGTGAGGTGTACGAGCCTCTGGTCGATGATCAATGGCCACAGAACCCCCATTTTGCCGAAAATAGCCATGAACGACCATTTTCAATAATACCGAAGGCTAACACGTACGAGTTTTTAACCAAAAAATGGTCTCCACCAGAAATCCAAGAATGTGATCTATGGCAAGGAAACATATGTGTAGTGAGGTGTACGAGCCTCTGGTCGATGATCAATGGCCACACAACCCCCATTTTTGTCGAAAATAGCCATGAACGACCATTTTCAATAATATCGAAGGCTAACACCTACGGATTTTTGACCAAGAAATGGTCTCCACCAGAAATCCAAGAATGTGATCTATGGCAAGGAAACATATGTGGGGTGAGGTGTATGAGCCTCTGGTCGAAGATCAATGGCCACACAACCCCCATTTTTGTCGAAAATAGCCATGAACGACCATTTTCAATAATACCGAAGGCTAACACCTACGGATTTTTGACCAAGAAATGGTCTCCACCAGAAATCCAAGAATGTGATCTATGGCAAGGAAACATATGTGGGGTGAGGTGTATGAGCGTCTGGTCGATGATCAATGGCCACACAACCCCCATTTTTTATGAAAATAGCCATGAACGACCATTTTCAATAATACCGAAGGCTAACACCTACGATTTTTTGACCAGGAAATGGTCTCCACCAGAAAAACAAGAATGTGACCTATGGCAAGGAAACATATGTGGGGTGAGGTGTACGAGGCTCTGGTGTATGATCAATGGCCACACAACCCCCATTTTTATGAAAATAGCCATGAGCGACCTTGAAAATAGCCATGAGCGACCATTTTCAATAATACTAGAGGCTAACACCTACGGATTTTAGACCAAGAAATGGTCTCCACCAGAAATCCAAGAATGTGATTTATGGCAAGGAAACATATGTGGGGTGAGGTGTATGAGCGTCTGGTCGATGATCAATGGCCACACAACCCCCATTTTTGTCAAAAATAGCCATGAACGACCATTTTCAATAATATTAGAGGCTAAGACCTACGGATTTTTTACCAAGATTGCCATAGATCACATTCTTGGATTTCTGGTGGAGACCATTTCTTGGTCTAAAATCCGTAGGTGTTAGCCTCTAGTATTATTGAAAATGGTCGCTCATGGCTATTTTCAAGGTCGCTCATGGCTATTTTCATAAAAAATGGGGGTTGTGTGGCCACCTCACTACACATATGTGGGGTGAGGTGTACGAGCCTCTGGTCGATGATCAATGGCCACACAACCCCCATTTTGCCGAAAATAGCCATGAACGACCATTTTCAATAATACCGAAGGCTAACACCTACGGATTTTTGACCAAGAAATGGTTTCCACCAGAAATCCAAGAATGTGATCTATGGCAAGGAAACATATGTGGGGTGAGGTGTATGAGCCTCTGGTCGATGATCAATGGCCACACAACCCCCATTTTTGTCGAAAATAGCCATGAACGACCATTTTCAATAATATCGAAGGCTAACACCTACGGATTTTTGACCAAGAAATGGTCTCCACCAGAAATCCAAGAATGTGATCTACGACAAGGAAACATATGTGGGGTGAGGTGTATGAGCCTCTGGTCGACGATCAATGGCCACACAACCCCCATTTTGCCGAAAATAGCCATGAATGACCATTTTCAATAATACCGAAGGCTAACACCTACGGATTTTTGACCAAGAAATGGTCTCCACCAGAAATCCAAGAATGTGATCTATGGCAAGGAAACATATGTGGGGTGAGGTTTATGAGCCTCTGGTTCGATGATCAATGGCCACACAACCCCCATTTTTGTCGAAAATAGCCATGAACGACCATTTTCAATAATACCGAAGGCTAACACCTACGGGTTTTTGACCAAGAAATGGTTTCCACCAGAAATCCAAGAATGTGATCTATGGCAAGGAAACATATGTGGGGTGAGGTTTATGAGCCTCTAGTCGATGATAAATGGCCACACAACCCCCATTTTTTATGAAAATAGCCATGAGCGACCTTGAAAATAGCCATGAGCGACCATTTTCAATAATACTAGAGGCTAACACCTATGGATTTTATACCAAGAAATGGTCTCCACCAGAAATTCAAGAATGTGATCTATGGCAAGGAAACATATGTGGGGTGAGGTGTATGAGCGTCTGGTCGATGATCAATGGCCACACAACCCCCATTTTTGTCGAAAATAGCCATGAACGACCATTATCAATAATACCGAAGGCTAACACCTACGGATTTTTGACCAAGAAATGGTCTCCACCAGAAATCCAAGAATGTGATCTATGGCAAGGAAACATATGTGGAGTGAGGTGTATGAGCCTCTGGTCGATGATCAATGGCCACACAACCCCCATTTTTGTCGAAAATAGCCATGAACGACCATTTTCAATAATATTAGAGGCTAAGACCTACGGATTTTTTACCAAGATTGCCATAGATCACATTCTTGGATTTCTGGTGGAGACCATTTCTTGGTCTAAAATCCGTAGGTGTTAGCCTCTAGTATTATTGAAAATGGTCGCTCATGGCTATTTTCAAGGTCGCTCATGGCTATTTTCATAAAAAATGGGGGTTGTGTGGCCACCTCACTACACATATGTGGGGTGAGGTGTACGAGCCTCTGGTCGATGATCAATGGCCACACAACCCCCATTTTGCTGAAAATAGCCATGAACGACCATTTTCAATAATACCGAAGGCTAACACCTACGAATTTTTGACCAAGAAATGGTTTCCACCAGAAATCCAAGAATGTGATCTATGGCAAGGAAACATATGTGGGGTGAGGTGTATGAGCCTCTGGTCGATGATCAATGGCCACACAACCCCCATTTTTGTCGAAAATAGCCATGAACGACCATTTTCAATAATATCGAAGGCTAACACCTACGGATTTTTGACCAAGAAATGGTCTCCACCAGAAATCCAAGAATGTGATCTACGACAAGGAAACATATGTGGGGTGAGGTGTATGAGCCTCTGGTCGACGATCAATGGCCACACAACCCCCATTTTTGCCGAAAATAGCCATGAATGACCATTTTCAATAATACTAGAAGGCTAACACCTACGGATTTTTGACCAAGAAATGGTCTCCACCAGAAATCCAAGAATGTGATCTATGGCAAGGAAACATATGTGGGGTGAGGTTTATGAGCCTCTGGTCGATGATCAATGGCCACACAACCCCCATTTTTGTCGAAAATAGCCATGAACGACCATTTTCAATAATACCGAAGGCTAACACCTACGGGTTTTTGACCAAGAAATGGTTTCCCACCAGAAATCCAAGAATGTGATCTATGGCAAGGAAATATATGTGGGGTGAGGTTTATGAGCCTCTAGTCGATGATAAATGGCCACACAACCCCCATTTTTTATGAAAATAGCCATGAGCGACCTTGAAAATAGCCATGAGCGACCATTTTCAATAATACTAGAGGCTAACACCTACGGATTTTAGACCAAGAAATGGTCTCCACCAGAAATCCAAGAATGTGATCTATGGCAAGGAAACATATGTGGGGTGAGGTGTATGAGCGTCTGGTCGATGATCAATGGCCACACAACCCCCATTTTTGTCGAAAACTAGCCATGAACGACCATTATCAATAATACCGAAGGCTAACACCTACGGATTTTTGACCAAGAAATGGTCTCCACCAGAAATCCAAGAATGTGATCTATGGCAAGGAAACATATGTGGGGTGAGGTGTATGAGCCTCTGGTCGATGATCAATGGCCACACAACCCCCATTTTTGTCGAAAATAGCCATGAACGACCATTTTCAATAATACCGAAGGCTAACACCTACGGATTTTTCACCAAGAAATGGTCTCCACCAGAAATCCAAGAATGTGATCTATGGCAAGGAAACATATGTGGGGTGAGGTGTATGAGCCTCTGGTCGATGATCAATGGCCACACAACCCCCATTTTTGTCGAAAATAGCCATGAACGACCATTTTCAATAATATCGAAGGCTAACACCTACGGATTTTTGACCAAGAAATGGTCTCCACCAGAAATCCAAGAATGTGATCTACGACAAGGAAACATATGTGGGGTGAGGTGTATGAGCCTCTGGTCGACGATCAATGGCCACACAACCCCCATTTTGCCGAAAATAGCCATGAATGACCATTTTCAATAATACCGAAGGCTAACACGTACGAGTTTTTAACCAAGAAATGGTTTCCACCAGAAATCCAAGAATGTAATCTATGGCAAGGAAACATATGTGGGGTGAGGTTTATGAGCCTCTAGTCGATGATTAATGGCCACACAACCCCCATTTTTTATGAAAATAGCCATGAGCGACCTTGAAAATAGCCATGAGCGACCATTTTCAATAATACTAGAGGCTAACACCTACGGATTTTAGACCAAGAAATGGTCTCCACCAGAAATCCAAGAATGTGATCTATGGCAAGGAAACATATGTGGGGTGAGGTGTATGAGCGTCTGGTCGATGATCAATGGCCACACAACACCCATTTTTTTATGAAAATAGCCATGAGCGACCATTTTCAATAATATTAGAGGCTAAGACCTACGGATTTTTGACCAAGAAATGGTCTCCACCAGAAATCCAAGAATGTGATCTATGGCAAGGAAACATATGTGGGGTGAGGTGTATGAGCCTCTGGTCGATGATCAATGGCCACACAACCCCCATTTTTGTCGAAAATAGCCATGAATGACCATTTACAATAATACCGAAGGCTAACACCTATGGATTTTTGACCAAGAAATGGTCACCACCAGAAATCCAAGAATGTGATCTATGGCAAGGAAACATATGTGGGGTGAGGTTTATGAGCCTCTAGTCGATGATAAATGGCCACACAACCCCCATTTTTTATGAAAATAGCCATGAGCGACCTTGAAAATAGCCATGAGCGACCATTTTCAATAATACTAGAGGCTAACACCTACGGATTTTAGACCAAGAAATGGTCTCCACCAGAAATCCAAGAATGTGATCTATGGCAAGGAAACGTATGTGGGGTGAGGTGTATGAGCGTCTAGTCGATGATCAATGGCCACACAACCCCCATTTTTGTCGAAAATAGCCATGAACGACCATTTTCAATAATACCGAAGGCTAACACCTACGGATTTTTGACCAAGAAATGGTCTCCACCAGAAATCCAAGAATGTGATCTATGGCAAGGAAACATATGTGGGGTGAGGTGTATGAGCCTCTGGTCGATGATCAATGGCCACACAACCCCCATTTTTGTCGAAAATAGCCATGAACGACCATTTTCAATAATACCGAAGGCTAACACCTACGGATTTTTGACCAAGAAATGGTCACGACCAGAAATCCAAGAATGTGATCTATGGCAAGGAAACATATGTGGGGTGAGGTGTATGAGCCTCTGGTCGATGATCAATGGCCACACAACCCCCATTTTTGTCGAAAATAGCCATGAACGACCATTTTCAATAATATCGAAGGCTAACACCTACGGATTTTTGACCAAGAAATGGTCTCCACCAGAAATCCAAGAATGTGATCTACGACAAGGAAACATATGTGGGGTGAGGTGTATGAGCCTCTGGTCGACGATCAATGGCCACACAACCCCCATTTTGCCGAAAATAGCCATGAATGACCATTTTCAATAATACCGAAGGCTAACACGTACGAGTTTTTAACCAAGAAATGGTTTCCACCAGAAATCCAAGAATGTAATCTATGGCAAGGAAACATATGTGGGGTGAGGTTTATGAGCCTCTAGTCGATGATTAATGGCCACACAACCCCCATTTTTTATGAAAATAGCCATGAGCGACCTTGAAAATAGCCATGAGCGACCATTTTCAATAATACTAGAGGCTAACACCTACGGATTTTAGACCAAGAAATGGTCTCCACCAGAAATCCAAGAATGTGATCTATGGCAAGGAAACATATGTGGGGTGAGGTGTATGAGCGTCTGGTCGATGATCAATGGCCACACAACACCCATTTTTTTATGAAAATAGCCATGAGCGACCATTTTCAATAATATTAGAGGCTAAGACCTACGGATTTTTGACCAAGAAATGGTCTCCACCAGAAATCCAAGAATGTGATCTATGGCAAGGAAACATATGTGGGGTGAGGTGTATGAGCCTCTGGTCGATGATCAATGGCCACACAACCCCCATTTTTGTCGAAAATAGCCATGAATGACCATTTACAATAATACCGAAGGCTAACACCTACGGATTTTTGACCAAGAAATGGTCACCACCAGAAATCCAAGAATGTGATCTATGGCAAGGAAACATATGTGGGGTGAGGTTTATGAGCCTCTAGTCGATGATAAATGGCCACACAACCCCCATTTTTTATGAAAATAGCCATGAGCGACCATTAAAATAGCCATGAGCGACCATTTTCAATAATACTAGAGGCTAACACCTACGGATTTTAGACCAAGAAATGGTCTCCACCAGAAATCCAAGAATGTGATCTATGGCAAGGAAACGTATGTGGGGTGAGGTGTATGAGCGTCTGGTCGATGATCAATGGCCACACAACCCCCATTTTTGTCGAAAATAGCCATGAACGACCATTTTCAATAATACCGAAGGCTAACACCTACGGATTTTTGACCAAGAAATGGTCTCCACCAGAAATCCAAGAATGTGATCTATGGCAAGGAAACATATGTGGGGTGAGGTGTATGAGCCTCTGGTCGATGATCAATGGCCACACAACCCCCATTTTTGTCGAAAATAGCCATGAACGACCATTTTCAATAATACCGAAGGCTAACACCTACGGATTTTTGACCAAGAAATGGTCACGACCAGAAATCCAAGAATGTGATCTATGGCAAGGAAACATATGTGGGGTGAGCTGTATGAGCCTCTGGTCGATGATCAATGGCCACACAACCCCCATTTTTGTCGAAAATAGCCATGAACGACCATTTTCAATAATATCGAAGGCTAACACCTACGGATTTTTGACCAAGAAATGGTCTCCACCAGAAATCCTAGAATGTGATCTACGACAAGGAAACATATGTGGGGTGAGGTGTATGAGCCTCTGGTCGACGATCAATGGCCACACAACCCCCATTTTGCGGAAAATAGCCATGAATGACCATTTTCAATAATACCGAAGGCTAACACGTACGAGTTTTTAACCAAGAAATGGTTTCCACCAGAAATCCAAGAATGTAATCTATGGCAAGGAAACATATGTGGGGTGAGGTTTATGAGCCTCTAGTCGATGATAAATGGCCACACAACCCCCATTTTTTATGAAAATAGCCATGAGCGACCTTGAAAATAGCCATGAGCGACCATTTTCAATAATACTAGAGGCTAACACCTACGGATTTTAGACCAAGAAATGGTCTCCACCAGAAATCCAAGAATGTGATCTATGGCAAGGAAACATATGTGGGGTGAGGTGTATGAGCGTCTGGTCGATGATCAATGGCCACACAACCCCCATTTTTTTATGAAAATAGCCATGAGCGACCATTTTCAATAATATTAGAGGCTAAGACCTACAGATTTTTGACCAAGAAATGGTCTCCACCAGAAATCCAAGAATGTGATCTATGGCAAGGAAACATATGTGGGGTGAGGTGTATGAGCCTCTGGTCGATGATCAATGGCCACACAACCCCCATTTTTGTCGAAAATAGCCATGAATGACCATTTACAATAATACCGAAGGCTAACACCTACGGATTTTTGACCAAGAAATGGTCTCCACCAGAAATCCAAGAATGTGATCTATGGCAAGGAAACATATGTGGGGTGAGGTGTATGAGCCTCTTGTCGATGATTAATGGCCACATAACCCCCATTTTTGTCGAAAATAGCCATGAACGACCATTTTCAATAATATCGAAGGCTAACACCTACGGATTTTTGACCAAGAAATGGTCTCCACCAGAAATCCAAGAATGTGATCTACGACAAGGAAACATATGTGGGGTGAGGTGTATGAGCCTCTGGTCGACGATCAATGGCCACACAACCCCCATTTTGCTGAAAATAGCCATGAATGACCATTTTCAATAATACCGAAGGCTAACACGTACGAGTTTTTAACCAAGAAATGGTTTCCACCAGAAATCCAAGAATGTAATCTATGGCAAGGAAACATATGTGGGGTGAGGTTTATGAGCCTCTAGTCGATGATAAATGGCCACACAACCCCCATTTTTTATGAAAATAGCCATGAGCGACCTTGAAAATAGCCATGAGCGACCATTTTCAATAATACTAGAGGCTAACACCTACGGATTTTAGACCAAGAAATGGTCTCCACCAGAAATCCAAGAATGTGATCTATGGCAAGGAAACATATGTGTGGTGAGGTGTATGAGCGTCTGGTCGATGATCAATGGCCACACAACCCCCATTTTTGTCGAAAATAGCCATGAACGACCATTTTCAATAATACCGAAGGCTAACACCTACGGATTTTTGACCAAGAAATGGTCTCCACCAGAAATCCAAGAATGTGATCTATGGCAAGGAAACATATGTGGGGTGAGGTGTATGAGCCTCTAGTCGATGATCAATGGCCACACAACCCCCATTTTTGTCGAAAATAGCCATGAATGACCATTTTCAAAAATACCAAAGGCTAACACGTACGGATTTTTAACCAAGAAATGGTCTCCACCAGAAATCCAAGAATGTGATCTATGGCAAGGAAACATATGTAGGGTGAGGGGTACGAGCCTCTGGTCGATGATCAATGGCCACACAACCCCCATTTTGCCGAAAATAGCCATGAATGACCATTTTCAATAATACCGAAGGCTAACACGTATGAGTTTTTAACCAAGAAATGGTTTCCACCAGAAATCCAAGAATGTAATCTATGGCAAGGAAACATATGTGGGGTGAGGTTTATGAGCCTCTAGTCGATGATAAATGGCCACACAACCCACATTTTTTATGAAAATAGCCATGAGCGACCATTTTCAATAATACTAGAGGCTAACACCTACGGATTTTAGACCAAGAAATGGTCTCCACCAGAAATCCAAGAATGTGATCTATGGCAAGGAAACATATGTGGGGTGAGGTGTATGAGCGTCTGGTCGATGATCAATGGCCACACAACCCCCATTTTTGTCGAAAATAGCCATGAACGACCATTTTCAACAATACCGAAGGCTAACACCTACGGATTTTTGACCAAGAAATGGTCTCCACCAGAAATCCAAGAATGTGATCTATGGCAAGGAAACATATGTGGGGTGAGGTGTATGAGCCTCTGGTCGATGATCAATGGCCACGCAACCCCCTTTTTTGTCGAAAATAGCCATGAACGACCATTTTCAATAATACCGAAGGCTAACACCTACGGATTTTTGACCAAGAAATGGTCTCCACCAGAAATCCAAAAATGTGATCTATGGCAAGGAGACATATGTGGGGTGAGGTGTATGAGCCTCTGGTCGATGATCAATGGCCACACAACCCCCATTTTTGTCGAAAATAGCCATGAACGACCATTTTCAATAATATCGAAGGCTAACACCTACGGATTTTTGACCAAGAAATGGTCTCCACCAGAAATCCAAGAATGTGATCTACGACAAGGAAATATATGTGGGGTGAGGTGTATGAGCCTCTGGTCGACGATCAATGGCCACACAACCCCCATTTTGTCGAAAATAGCCATGAATGACCATTTTCAATAATACCGAAGGCTAACACGTACGAGTTTTTAACCAAGAAATGGTTTCCACCAGAAATCCAAGAATGTAATCTATGGCAAGGAAACATATGTGGGGTGACGTTTATGAGCCTCTAGTCGATGATAAATGGCCACACAACCCCCATTTTTTATGAAAATAGCCATGAGCGACCTTGAAAATAGCCATGAGCGACCATTTTCAATAATACTAGAGGCTAACACCTACGGATTTTAGACCAAGAAATGGTCTCCACCAGAAATCCAAGAATGTGATCTATGGCAAGGAAACATATGTGGGGTGAGGTGTATGAGCGTCTGGTCGATGATCAATGGCCACACAACCCCCATTTTTGTCGAAAATAGCCATGAACGACCATTTTCAACAATACCGAAGGCTAACACCTACGGATTTTTGACCAAGAAATGGTCTCCACCAGAAATCCAAGAATGTGATCTATGGCAAGGAAACATATGTGGGGTGAGGTGTATGAGCCTCTGGTCGATGATCAATGGCCACACAACCCCCATTTTTGTCGAAAATAGCCATGAACGACCATTTTCAATAATATCGAAGGCTAACACCTACGGATTTTTGACCAAGAAATGGTCTCCACCAGAAATCCAAGAATGTGATCTATGGCAAGGAGACATATGTGGGGTGAGGTGTATGAGCCTCTGGTCGACGATCAATGGCCACACAACCCCCATTTTGTCGAAAATAGCCATGAATGACCATTTTCAATAATACCGAAGGCTAACACATACGAGTTTTTAACCAAGAAATGGTTTCCACCAGAAATCCAAGAATGTAATCTATGGCAAGGAAACATATGTGGGGTGACGTTTATGAGCCTCTAGTCGATGATAAATGGCCACACAACCCCCATTTTTTATGAAAATAGCCATGAGCGACCTTGAAAATAGCCATGAGCGACCATTTTCAATAATACTAGAGGCTAACACCTACGGATTTTAGACCAAGAAATGGTCTCCACCAGAAATCCAAGAATGTGATCTATGGCAAGGAAACATATGTAGGGTGAGGTGTATGAGCGTCTGGTCGATGATCAATGGCCACACAACCCCCATTTTTGTCGAAAATAGCCATGAACGACCATTTTCAATAATACCGAAGGCTAACACCTACGGATTTTTGACCAAGAAATGGTCTCCACCAGAAATCCAAGAATGTGATCTATGGCAAGGAAACATATGTGGGGTGAGGTGTATGAGCCTCTGGTCGATGATCAATGGCCACAGAACCCCCATTTTGCCGAAAATAGCCATGAACGACCATTTTCAATAATACCGAAGGCTAAAACGTACGAGTTTTTGACCAAGAAATGGTCTCCACCAGAAATCGAAGAATGTGATCTATGGCAAGGAAACATATGTGGGGTGAGGTGTATGAGCCTCTAGTCGACGATCAATGGTCACACAACCCCCATTTTGCCGAAAATAGCCATGAATGACCATTTTCAATAATATCGAAGGCTAACACCTACGGATTTTTGACCAAGAAATGGTCTCCACCAGAAATCCAAGAATGTGATCTATGGCAAGGAAACATATGTAGGGGTGAGGTGTATGAGCGTCTGGTCGATGATCAATGGCCACACAACCCCCATTTTTGTCGAAAATAGCCATGAACGACCATTTTCAATAATACCGAAGGCTAACACCTACGGATTTTTGACCAAGAAATGGTCTCCACCAGAAATCCAAGAATGTGATCTATGGCAAGGAAACATATGTGGGGTGAGGCGTACGAGCCTCTGGTCGATGATCAATGGCCACAGAACCCCCATTTTGCCGAAAATAGCCATGAACGACCATTTTCAATAATACCGAAGGCTAACACGTACGAGTTTTTGACCAAGAAATGGTCACCACCAGAAATCCAAGAATGTGATCTATGGCAAGGAAACATATGTGGGGTGAGGTGTATGAGTCTCTAGTCGACGATCAATGGCCACACAACCCCCATTTTGCCGAAAATAGCCATGAATAACCATTTTCAATAATATCGAAGGCTAACACCTACGGATTTTTGACCAAGAAATGGTCTCCACCAGAAATCCAAGAATATGATCTACGACAAGGAAACATATGTGGGGTGAGGTGTATGAGCCTCTAGTCGACGATCAATGGCCACACAACCCCCATTTTGCCGAAAATAGACATGAATGACCATTTTCAATAATATCGAAGGCTAACACCTACGGATTTTTGACCAAGAAATGGTCTCCACCAGAAATCCAAGAATGTGATCTACGACAAGGAAACATATGTGGGGTGAGGTGTATGAGCCTCTGGTCGACGATCAATGGCCAGACAACCCCCATTTTGCCGAAAATAGCCATGAATGACCATTTTCAATAATACCGAAGGCTAACACGTACGAGTTTTTAACCAAGAAATGGTTTCCACCAGAAATCCAAGAATGTAATCTATGGCAAGGAAACATATGTGGGGTGAGGTTTATGAGCCTCTAGTCGATGATAAATGGCCACACAACCCCCATTTTTTATGAAAATAGCCATGAGCGACCTTGAAAATAGCCATGAGCGACCATTTTCAATAATACTAGAGGCTAACACCTACGGATTTTAGACCAAGAAATGGTCTCCACCAGAAATCCAAGAATGTGATCTATGGCAAGGAAACATATGTGGGGTGAGGTGTATGAGCGTCTGGTGGATGATCAATGGCCACAGAACCCCCATTTTGCCGAAAATAGCCATGAATGACCATTTTCAATAATACCGAAGGCTAACACGTACGAGTTTTTAACCAAGAAATGGTTTCCACCAGAAATCCAAGAATGTAATCTATGGCAAGGAAACATATGTGGGGTGAGGTTTATGAGCCTCTAGTCGATGATAAATGGCCACACAACCCCCATTTTTTATGAAAATAGCCATGAGCGACCTTGAAAATAGCCATGAGCGACCATTTTCAATAATACTAGAGGCTAACACCTACGGATTTTAGACCAAGAAATGGTCTCCACCAGAAATCCAAGAATGTGATCTATGGCAAGGAAACATATGTGGGGTGAGGTGTATGAGCGTCTGGTCGATGATCAATGGCCACACAACCCCCATTTTTGTCGAAAATAGCCATGAACGACCATTTTCAATAATACCGAAGGCTAACACCTACGGATTTTTGACCAAGAAATGGTCTCCACCAAAAATCCAAGAATGTGATCTATGGCAAGGAAACATATGTGGGGTGAGGTGTATGAGCGTCTGGTCGATGATCAATGGCCACACAACCCCCATTTTTGTCGAAAATAGCCATGAACGACCATTTTCAATAATACCGAAGGCTAACACCTATGGATTTTTGACCAAGAAATGGTCTCCACCAGAAATCCAAGAATGTGATCTATGGCAAGGAAACATATGTGGGTTGAGGTGTATGAGCGTCTGGTCGATGATCAATGGCCACACAACCCCCATTTTTGTCGAAAATAGCCATGAGCGACCATTTTCAATAATACCGAAGGCTAACACGTACGGATTTTTAACCAAGAAATGGTCTCCACCAGAAATCCAAGAATGTGATCTATGGCAAGGAAACATATGTGGGGTGAGGTGTATGAGCCTCTGGTCGATGATCAATTGCCACACAACCCCCATTTTTGTCGAAAATAGCCATGAATGACCATTCAAGAATGTGATCTATGGCAAGGAAACATATGTGGGGTGAGGTGTATGAGCGTCTGGTCGATGATCAATGGCCACACAACCCCCATTTTTGTCGAAAATAGCCATGAACGACCATTTACAATAATACCGAAGGCTAACACGTACGGATTTTTAACCAAGAAATGGTCATTCATGGCTATTTTCGACAAAAATGGGGGTTTTGTGGCCATTGATCATCGACCAGAGGCTCATACACCTCACCCCACATATGTTTCCTTGCCATAGATCACATTCTAGGATTTCTGGTGGAGACCATTTCTTGGTCAAAAATCCGTAGGTCTTAGCCTCTAATATTACTGAAAATGGTCGCTCATGGCTATTTTCATAAAAAAATGGGGGTTGTGTGGCCATTTATCATCGACTAGAGGCTCATAAATCTCACCCCACATATGTTTTCTTGCCATAGATCACATTCTTGGATTTCTGGTGGAGACCATTTCTTGGTCAAAAATCCGTACGTGTTAGCCTTTGGTATTTTTGAAAATGGTCATTCATGGCTATTTTCGGCAAAAATGGGGGTTGTGTGGCCATTGATCGTCGACCAGAGGCTCATACACCTCACCCCACATATGTTTCCTTGCCATAGATCACATTCTTGGATTTCTGGTGGAGACCATTTCTTGGTCAAAAATCCGTAGGTGTTAGCCTTCGGTATTATTGTAAATGGTCATTCATGGCTATTTTCGACAAAAATGGGGGTTGTGTGGCCATTGATCATCGACCAGAGGCTCATACACCTCACCCCACATATGTTTCCTTGCCATAGATCACATTCTTGGATTTCTGGTGGAGACCATTTCTTGGTCAAAAATCCGTACGTGTTAGCCTTTGGTATTTTTGAAAATGGTCGTTCATGGCTTGGTCGATGATCAATGGCCACACAACCCCCATTTTTTATGAAAATAGCCATGAGCGACCATTTTCAATAATACTAGAGGCTAAGACCTACGGATTTTTGACCAAGAAATGGTCTCCACCAGAAATCCAAGAATGTGATCTATGGCAAGGAAACATATGTGGGGTGAGGTGTATGAGCCTCTGGTCGATGATCAATGGCCACACAACCCCCATTTTTGTCGAAAATAGCCATGAACGACCATTTTCAATGACACTGAAGGCTAACACCTACGGATTTTTTACCAAGAAATGGTCTCCACCATAAATCCAAGAATGTGATCTATGGCAAGGAAACATATGTGTAGTGAGGTGTATGAGCCTCTGGTCGAAGATTAATGGCCACACAACCCCCATTTTTGTCGAAAATAGCCATGAATGACCATTTTCAAAAATACCAAAGGCTAACACATTCGGATTTTTGCCCAAGAAATGGTCTCCACCAGAAATCCAAGAATGTGATCTATGGAAAGGAAACATATGTGGGGTGAGGTGTATGAGCCTCTGGTCGACGATCAATGGCCACACAACCCCCATTTTTGTCGAAAATAGCCATGAACGACCATTTTCAATAATACCGAAGGCTAACACCTATGGATTTTTGACCAAGAAATGGTCTCCACCTAGAAATCCAAGAATGTGATCTATGGCAAGGAAACATATGTGGGGTGAGGTGTATGAGCGTCTGGTCGATGATCAATGGCCACACAACCCCCATTTTGCCGAAAATAGCCATGAACGACCATTTTCAATAATATCGAAGGCTAACACGTACGAGTTTTTAACCAAGAAATGGTCTCCACCAGAAATCCAAGAATGTGATCTATGGCAAGGAAACATATGTGGGGTGAGGTGTATGAGCCTCTGGTCGACGATCAATGGCCACACAACCCTAATTTTTGTCGAAAATAGCCATGAACGACCATTTTCAAAAATACCGAAGGCTAACACGTACGGATTTTTGACCAAGAAATGGTCTCCACCAGAAATCAAAGAATGTGATCTATGGCAAGGAAACATATGTGTAGTGAGGTGTACGAGCCTCTGGTCGATGATCAATGGCCACACAACCCCCATTTTGCCGAAAATAGCCATGAGCGACCATTTTCAATAATATTAGAGGCTAAGACCTACGGATTTTTGACCAAGAAATGGTCTCCACCAGAAATCCAAGAATGTGATCTATGGCAAGGAAACATATGTGGGGTGAGGTGTATGAGCCTCTGGTCGACAATCAATGGCCACACAACCCCCATTTTGCCGAAAATAGCCATGAATGACCATTTTCAATAATACCGAAGGCTAACACGTACGAGTTTTTAACCAAGAAATGGTCTCCACCAGAAATCCAAGAATGTAATCTATGGCAAGGAAACATATGTGTAGTGAGGTGTATGAGCCTCTGGTCGATGATCAATGGCCACACAACCCCCATTTAGCCTTCGATATTATTGAAAATGGTCGTTCATGGCTATTTTCGACAAAAATGGGGGTTGTGTGGCCATTGATCATCGACCAGACGCTCATACACCTCACCCCACATATGTTTCCTTGCCATAGATTACATTCTTGGATTTCTGGTGGAGACCATTTCTTGGTTAAAAACTCGTACGTGTTAGCCTCTAATATTATTGAAAATGGTCGTTCATGGCTATTTTCGACAAAAATGGGGGTTGTGTGGCCATCGATCATCGACCAGAGGCTCGTACACTTCACCCCACATATGTTTTCTTGCCATAGATCACATTCTTGGATTTCTGGTGGAGACCATTTCTTTGTTAAAAATCCGTAGGTCTTAGCCTCTAATATTATTGAAAATGGTCGCTCATGGCTATTTTCATAAAAAAATGGGGGTTGCGTGGCCATTTATCATCGACTAGAGGCTCATAAATCTCACCCCACATATGTTTCCTTGCCATAGATCACATTCTTGGATTTTTGGTGGAGACCATTTCTTGGTCAAAAACTCGTACGTGTTAGCCTTCGGTATTATTGAAAATGGTCGTTCATGGCTATTTTCGGCAAAATGGGGGTTGTGTGGCAATTGATCATCGACTAGAGGCTCATACACCTCACCCCACATATGTTTCCTTGCCATAGATTACATTCTTGGATTTCTAGTGGAGACCATTTCTTGGTCAAAAATCCGTAGGTGTTAGCCTTCGATATTATTGAAAATGGTCGTTCATGGCTATTTTCGACAAAAATGGGGGTTGTGTGGCCATTGATCATCGACCAGAGGCTCATACACCTCACCCCACATATGTTTCCTTGCCATAGATCACATTCTTGGATTTCTGGTGGAGACCATTTCTTGGGCAAAAATCCGAATGTGTTAGTGTTGGGGTCGTGCTTCGGTGCGCCGAAGGTCTTACACGAAGAAGCAGCTTCGGCTGAACTCGCCTCCAGGAGACGGCCGAAGGTCCCTTTTTCATGGAGCTTCGGCGTTACAAACCGACATAGAGATAAAATGACCTTTTTATGCATATAGGTCTGAGTCAATGTTGTAAACTTTTGTAAGGGGCATAATTGTAATTTGTCACAGGCTGCGACCTGTGCCTATAAATAGATGAACAGTACCTCTGTACTGTTCACGCGAACCTGTCATTAGCCTTCACATCGCACTTGTATTCTCGCCTTCCTCAAGACCGAAGGTACATTTGCAATTCGAAATCATTTATATTTGTTCATATTAGTAAAGATACAAATGATTCTATGATAACATTTAAATGTTTGTCCTTTACTTCGTGATTCCTTTGAATACTTCGTCCCTCGCTGTTATGCTTACGAAGGTAAGTCCTTCGTAACCTTCGTCCGAGATGCTTTATATTCCGAAGGGATATAACGCTATGGAGGACGAAGGACTTTAATCCTTAACATTTTCTGTGTTGCCTTGTTCTTAATTCTTAGCATTTGAGAACAAGTCCCCAACATTGGCGCCCACCTCCGGTCAACTCACTTCCACCTTTCTGAGCTGATGGCTTCGTTCAACACTCAAGCTGGAGCTGCTTCGGCTTCGAAGCTGGTGCTCCCGATAACAGGCGGTTCTTGCTCAGAGCCAGCTAACAAAAAGCAGAAGAAGGAGGCTCAGAGAAGGGTGCAGCATGTTGGAGTGCAGGGACCCTTTATTAAGTCAAAATGGTCTCACATTCCAATTACCTTCTCTCAGGAAGATCTTCAGCTCAAGGACTATCCTCACAATGATGCTATGGTCATTTCTTGTGTGATCAAAGGGTTTCTGGTTCACAATGTCCTAGTTGACACAGGCAGTGCAGCTGACATTATATTTGCCAAAGCCTTCAGACAGATGCAAGAGCCTGAAGACAAGATTCATGATGCTACGCACCCTCTTTGTGGCTTCGGAGGGCGGCAGATTGTGGCACTCGGGAAGATTACCATGCCGGTAACCTTCGGATTTGTTAATAACACAAGGACTGAGCAAATTGTGTTTGATATTGTTGACATGGAATACCCCTACAACGCCATCATTGGTCGTGGTACCCTAAATGCTTTTGAAGCAATTCTTCACCCAGCTTATCTCTGCATGAAGATACCTTCGGACCAAGGGCCTATTGCTATTCATGGGAGTCAGGAAGCTGCCAGAAGGGCCGAAGGAAGCTGGACTGATTCCAAGGCAATCCATAATATAGATGGAGTTGAAGCTTGTGAACAGTACAAGTTCAGGAGGGAAAAAGCAGCTTCGGCTGATCAGCCGAAGCCCATGCTGCTGTGTGAGGATATAGCAGAGCAGAAGGTGCTATTGGGCTCGCAATTATCTGAAGATCAAGAGAAAACCTTGATAAGGTTTTTATTCAACAATAAAGATGTTTTTGCATGGTCAGCCAATGATCTTTGTGGAGTGAATCGGGATGTTATTGAACATTCGCTCAATGTTGACCCATCCTTCAGACCCCGCAAGCAGAGGCTTCGGAAAATGTCTGATGACAAGGCCGAAGGGGCTCGCAACGAAGTAAAAAGACTCCTAAGTGCAGGAGTTATCAGAGAAGTGAAGTATCCAGAATGGCTAGCTAACACTGTTATGGTGAAGAAGGCCAATGGAAAGTGGAGAATGTGCATTGATTTCACAGATCTCAACAAGGCTTGTCCGAAGGATGAGTTCCCGCTGCCAAGGATAGACTCTTTAGTTGATGCAGCAGCTTCTTCGGAACTCATGAGTCTCCTGGATTGTTACTCAGGTTATCATCAAATCTGGATGAAAAAGGAGGATGAGCCGAAGACTAGTTTCATAACCCCAAGTGGTACATATTGCTATCTTCGGATGCCTGAGGGGCTTAAGAATGCTGGAGGGAGTTTCAGCAGGATGACTGCGAAGGTTCTCCAATCTCAGATAGGCAGAAATGTGTTGACCTATGTTGATGACATTATTGTAAAAAGCACGAAGCAAGAAGACCATATTGATGATCTGCAGGAGACCTTCGCCAGCTTCAGACAAGCTGGTCTGAAGCTGAATCCAGAAAAATGTGTCTTCGGAGTAAAGAAGGGTAAGTTCCTTGGATGCTTGGTTTCAACAAAGGGAATTGAAGCCAACCCAAATAAAATCGAAGCTATACTTCGAATGGAGCCACCAACCACAAGAAAGGGGGCCCAAAGATTGACAGGAAGACTGGCTTCTCTTAACAGATTTATATCCAGATCAGCGGAAAGAAATCTACCCTTCTTCGAGGTGCTAAAATCAGCTGAAGTCTTTCAATGGGGCCCAGCTCAACAAAAAGCTTTCGAAGAACTCAAGCAATACCTGATAGATCTAACAACATTAACTCCACCAATGCCAGGGGCTCCTCTGTTGTTGTATGTGGCAGCTTCGCACTCAGCAGTAAGTGCGGCACTTGTGCAGGAGAAGTTTGATGGACAAATCAAGAAGCAGGTCCCAGCATATTTTGTATCTGAGGTCCTTAGTGTCTCAAAGAAAAATTATACAGAACTGGAGAAGGTGTTGTATGCCGTTCTAATGGCATCCAGGAAGCTTCGGCATTATTTTCAGGCATATAATATTATTGTTCCTTCTTCGCAGCCGTTGAAAGATATCATGAGAAATAAAGAAGCTACTGGCCGAATTGGAAAATGGGCTGCGGAGCTTAATGAATTTTACATTGATTATGTGCACAGATCCTCGATCCAGTCTCAAGCATTGGCAGATTTTATTGCCGACTGGACGCCAGGGGCTCAGGGCGAAGAAGCGAATAAAGATGCCGAAGCATGGACAGTGTTTTGTGATGGCTCCTGGGGAACCTTCGGAGCAGGAGCAGCTGCTGTTTTGGTTTCACCGTCCAAGGTTAAAACTTGCTATGCAGCAAGACTGGACTTCAGCTGCACAAATAATATTGCTGAGTACGAAGCCTTGCTCCTGGGTCTTCGGAAACTAAAGGCGATGGGGATCAGGAGGGCGATCCTCAAAACTGATTCTCAGATTGTTTCGGGTCATATTGACAAAAGTTGCAAGGCTAAAGACCCGAAGCTTGAAAAATACCTAGACACAGTCCGAAGGATCGAAGCTTCCTTCGAAGGATTTTCTGTTAAGAATATCCCTCGAGGGCAAAATGAACATGCTGATTTGTTAGCCAGGTCTGCAGCACAGGGGCTGCCGTTACCTTCGGATGTATTCTTCGAAACAATAAAGGCACCTTCAGTGGAGTTACTTGAAAGAGCAGTTCTTACTATTTCTCCTGTGTACAGTGAAGATTGGAGAACTGAAATAATTTCTTACCTTCAGGGCAACTTCCTATCAGATGACGAAGCTTATAATAAAAGAATAGAGGCAAGAGCTCGCCCGTATATCATTATAGAAGGGGAGTTATACAAGCATGGAGTTTGTGCCCCGCTGCTCAAGTGCTTGTCTAGAGCCGAAGGTATAGAGTTGATGAAGGAGATACATGCAGGCCTTTGTGGATCCCACATCGGATCCAGGCCGTTACTTGGAAAAGTGTTCCGTCAAGGATTTTATTGGCCGAAGGCAGCTTCGGATGCAGCTGAGTTAGTTCAAAAGTGCGAAGGTTGTCAGAAATGTGCAAGAGATCAAAAACAACCTTCGTCTTTGACACAGCTAATACAACCCATCTGGCCATTGCAAAGGTGGGGTCTAGATTTGCTGGGCCCATTACCACCGGCTCAAGGCAATCTGAAATATGTTGTAGTTGCTGTGGAATATTTTTCCAAGTGGATTGAGGCGAAGCCATTAGCTACAATAACTTCGGCCACTGTCCAAAAATTTTTCTGGCAGAATATTGTCTGTCGCTTCGGAGTGCCGAAGGCTATAACTGTAGATAATGGAACACAATTTGACTCCGAAGAATTCAGAAATTTTTGTGATCAAATTGGCACGAAGATCCACTTTGCGTCAGTCAGGCACCCGGAGTCGAATGGGCTTGTTGAAAGGGCCAACGGCATCATAATGACAGGAATAATGAAGCTAATCTTTAATCAACCAAGGGGAAAGTGGCCAGATCAGCTTACCAAAGTGGTATGGAGCCATAACACAACAACATCAAGATCTACAGGCTTTACCCCATTTAAGTTGTTATTTGGTGACGAAGCAATAACCCCGGAAGAAGCCAAAGCTGGATCAATAAGAGTGGTAGCTTCGGCAGAATCAGGTCCCGAAGATACTTGTCTCGTGGAAAAAGATGCCTTAGAAGGGATCAGGCTTCAGGCCGTGGAGAATATCAATAAGTACCAGGCTGAAACAGTTAAATGGCGAGATAGAAAGGTCCGGCTAAAAAATATTGAGCCAGGACACTTGGTGCTTCGGAGAGTGGCCAATCCGGATACAGTGGGCAAATTGCAACTGAAATGGGAAGGGCCTTTCTTAGTAGCATCTTCGTCAAGGCCTGGTTCGTACAGACTGAAGGACATGAATGGCAATGAAATTCCAAGATCTTGGAATGCGGATGAGCTTCGGCGGTTTTATGTATAATTCGATGTAATTTTGACTTTTCTTTTCTTTTTCATGGCACCCTTTTCCTTTCTAAAGGGGGAGAAAGGTTTTTAATGGGGCCATCATATGTAATTTCCTTTTTAGTTTTATAAGAGCAAAATCCCCCAAAGAATGTAAATGTAAAAGCTGAGAGCGCACCATCGAGTGCCGAAACTAAAAAAGAGAAGAAGCTCCAAAGACGTCCCTAAGGGGATGCAGAGCTTACAGCGAAAAGTCAACGCTGATTCCGCCGAAAGTAAAAGGCGAAGAAGCTCCAAAGTCGTTCCTAAGGGAATGCAGAGCTTATACCGTCTAAGTAAAAGACGAAGAAGCTCCAAAGACGTCCCTAGGGGGATGCAGAGCTTACAGCGAAAAGTCAACGCTGATACTGCCTAAGTAAAAGGCAAAGATGCTCCAAAGTCGTTCCTAAGGGAATGCAGAGCTGACGTGTGTTTGCTCCTAAGAAAATGATGGATGAGTGTGGCTTCGGACATACGCTTCGGACATTCATTTGCACATTACATCATGGCATTTGCATGCATAAGCATTCATTCATAGCATTTGTGTTCCTAAATGGTTGCTTCGGCACAGAGAAAAGTTTCGGATAAATGGTTTGTTATGATTCGTTATGCAAAAGAAAGGTTTCGAAGAAGTGGTTTTTTATGAATCGTTGTGTATAAGAGTAGCAGTCTTTTATGTTTTGTTATGTAAATAAAAGCTTCGGCAGATAAGAGTAGCAGTCTTTTATGCTTTGTTATGTAAATAAAAGCTTCGGCAGATAAGAGTAGCAGTCTTTTATGTTTTGTTATGTAAGGAAAGGCTTCGGCAAAAAGAGGAAGCGGCCTTTTATGCTTCGTTGTGTACGAAAAGAAGGGAAGGTGTTTTTTCGCCTTCGGCTCAAAAAACTGATTTCGTCCACATCAAAGCACCTCAATCGAAGGGTAAGAATATATTACAAGGTATGTACAAAGTTCCTTGAAGAACAGTTTAATTATATTTACAAGAGTTGTTACAAAATTATCCTGAGTTTTTCTAAAGCACACTTCTGCTAGTCTTCATTAAGCTTCAGCTTCGACGACAACTTCGGCGACATATCCTAGGCATCATCTTCACCTTCGTCATCCTACATGAGTCAAGGAATCATAAGAATCAAGCCCAAAGGAAAAGGTAAGCACGAAATGTCATTTCTTACTGGTTCAAGATGACTTCGGGCTTCGTCTCCAGCTTTCTCTCGCCCGCCCTTTGTCCATACCATTTTTATAAATCTATTGGAGATACTTCGGGCGAGGTCGGGCATATCATCCAGGATTGATGAAGATAAGGTGAAGTTGGGCCTGTTGACAACCTTTCCATGTTCGCAGCCGGCCTTCAGAAATGCAGCAGCGGTACCCCGAGAAGCTACCCAGGCACAGAAGTCGCCGTGCCCGGCTATAACTTCGTCAAGCTCTTCGATTTCAGCTTCAATATGATCGAAGGCCTGGGGTAAATTTTCCGCCGAAGGGTTAAATTTCCCACTGCTGGCTCCAACAGAGTAAAATATCTTCTTTAATCGTCCAATACAATTATTGCCAAAGTTCAAGCATTTGTCTTGAAGGCTTATTAATGCTTTCTTCAATTCTGAGCTGGTCTGGACTTCGGCTTTAAGCTTCGAATTCAGTTCTAGCTTCTCCTGATCAAATTGTTTTGATTGATTGATAAGCTTCGAATTTAACTCTAATATTTTAGCCTCAGTTTCAGCCAGCAAGCCTTCGGTCGATTGGAGCTCGAAGTCTTTCTTTTCAATGATGGCAGATTGCTCTTTTATTTTGCTTTCCAAGTTTTCAATTATAGCTTCGTGCTTTTTGTCCTCCAAGTCTTGTTGCATCTTCAGAGCTTTGCTCAGTAGCATGCTCTGAACAGAAACAACTTATGTTAAGTAATATTTTCATTGTTAACGGCAACAAAAACCAGAGAAAAAGGTTGTTTACCTTGAAGTTAGAATAAAACAAGCTGCCGACGATATGTTGTCGTCGGTAGCGGCTGATGTCTGTCTCTAACTTCGGAAAACCGATACTCTTCGATAGAGTACAGATTACCTTAGCTCCAGTCTGGTCTCGAATACAGCCTAGTTTTTCATCATCTACACCCCCAAATAGAAGGGCTCCTGGCTTGTAGCCGCAAGATTTGGCATAGTCTTTGAGTTCTTCTATTTCGTCCTTCGTCAGTTTCTGCCCAATTAGATTCTGGAAAGAATAGGCTTCGTCGTCCGGAGTTTCTTCGACTATTTCTTTCCCTTTCCCTGGCACTGTGGCCAGGATTTCTTCAGTAACGGTGGCAGCTTCTTCAATGTTTTCCGTCAAAATTTTGTCAATATTTTCAAGAGTAGTTTCTAAATTCACATCTTCGGGTGTGGCAGCTTCGGTAGCCGCGACTTCCGAAGCTCTACCTTCGGCAGCTGCCGTTTTTTGGATTGACGCCCTTGGCGGCGTCTTATCGATAACTTCAGTTACCGCAATGATTCTTTGCCGCTTGGGTTTGCTTGTCTTCGTCTGATCCGGCTCGTCCACCTTTTGAAAAAGCTTCGTCAGTTGGAGCCCTAGTGGACTTAGCTTCGTGGGCATGGGTTCAGTCATTACCTTTAAAATTTCATCCACGTCGCTGGTAGAAGGCGGTGTGGGGGACCCCTCTTCTTCGGGTGATTTGCGCTTCGGAGTGGATATTGTTCTTTTCTTGATAATTTTCTTTTTCTTTGCTGGTCCTTCTTCATCTCTGATCAGAGTTTCGGCTACTCTTTTTCTTTTATGGCCCTCGGCACCCTTGTTCAACTGCTCATAGTCTGAATACTCGAAGCCCAGGGCATCAAATACTTGGTTCAGTCTTCGTTTCGGTCGGGCACCGAAGGCTGCTGTCATTAATTGATCCTCTTTTTTGGAGTAATTCCCCAGGATCTCATTGCACATCACCTCAATTGTTTCTAACCACTCTTTGCAGGGTTTTTTGAAGTACTTTTTAAACTTGAAGTGATAGGGAAGCCGGACGAGTTCACCCTTCTTCTTCTCTCCCTCCAGCTTCGGCATGTCCCACTCTCTTAGAGTAGGGAAAACTTTGAATGCCAAGAACTCCTGAACTAGATCCCTGGTGCCAATATGTTTTGAGATAATTTCAAATTCACCCAGAGCAGCCCAGGTGGGACCTTTTAGGTCGCCAATGTGGCATCGTGGCCTTGTACCAGTTTTTCTTTGTCTTCGTCAACTTTTACATAAAACCACTCTGATTTCCAACCTGCTGGCCATTTGCTCCGGTAGCTGATGACAGGACACTTTGTTGTCTTCCGGTAGGCAAAATTATAACAGCCGAAATTATCATGTAGCCCATCTTTTCTGGCCTTTGTTTGGTAATGTAATTCGTGAGCTCGGCAGAAGCTGTCAGCAAATGGTTCCACAGCTTGGCTTCGGAGGGCCCAGATATAAACATTGAGCCTAACGATGGCGTTAGGAGTCAATTGATGAAAATAGATACCAAACTTCTTCAGTATCTCTGCAATAATATTGTGAAGAGGGAATCTAAGCCCAGCCTTCAAAAAACTCTTGAAAACAACAATCTCATCCTTCCCTGGCTTCGGGATGATCTCTTCTCCCCCGAAGCGGAGTAGCTTCTTCTGATCTTCATTGAAATAACCTGCTTTCACCATCTTCGAAAGATCAGCTTTTGAAACAGTTGATTTCCCAAAATCCAGGTGGCTGGGTTTGCTGGGCATGGCAATGTGGTAGTCATCCTCGGAGTCGGTTTCTTCTCTGTCTTCTCCTTCCGCAGCTGGCGGGTTTGCTTCGGCAGCAGGCGTTTCTTCCGCGGTTACCAGGCCGGAGCGCTGCATCGCTTCGGAGATGGGCACAGTGTCTGAACCTTCGGCTTCGTCCCCCTCACGTACAACTTTGGCAGTAGATCGTACTCTCGCCATTTAATTCTGAGTTTGGGGGAGTCAGAAACTTTTTTCCTTTTTCTTTTCTCCGAAGCTCTTCTTTCTGACGAAGCAGATGTTGAAATGGACCTTCGTTCGATTCTGAGACTTCAGCTTCGGCTATGGTGGAAAATTTTGGCAGCAAAACAGTGCAAATAGCAATGAATGCTGTGGTAACTTCACACCTACCCGTTTGTTTATATAGTGCTGCAGGTAAGAAGGCGAAGCGGCAGGATTTTTACATCACGTGGGCAGTCATTCGTACTCGCTGAGCAGTGGACCGCAAGGGTCAAACAGTAACTCTGCAGAGGGCCTGGCACGCGCTCGAAAGTTGGATCGTTTCCCCGCAACGAGCTCAGGGAAGGTGTTTTTTGGACCTTCGGCTTCCCGAAGCTGAAGAGGTTTTTTTTTCACGGGACAAGCTCGTTACGAAAAACGATCTAGCACCGCGAAAGGGGCTACTGTTGGGGTCGTGCTTCGGTGCGCCGAAGGTCTTACACGAAGAAGCAGCTTCGGCTGAACTCGCCTCCAGGAGACGGCCGAAGGTCCCTTTTTCATGGAGCTTCGGCGTTACAAACCGACATAGAGATAAAATGACCTTTTTATGCATATAGGTCTGAGTCAATGTTGTAAACTTTTGTAAGGGGCATAATTGTAATTTGTCACAGGCTGCGACCTGTGCCTATAAATAGATGAACAGTACCTCTGTACTGTTCACGCGAACCTGTCATTAGCCTTCACATCGCACTTGTATTCTCGCCTTCCTCAAGACCGAAGGTACATTTGCAATTCGAAATCATTTATATTTGTTCATATTAGTAAAGATACAAATGATTCTATGATAACATTTAAATGTTTGTCCTTTACTTCGTGATTCCTTTGAATACTTCGTCCCTCGCTGTTATGCTTACGAAGGTAAGTCCTTCGTAACCTTCGTCCGAGATGCTTTATATTCCGAAGGGATATAACGCTATGGAGGACGAAGGACTTTAATCCTTAACATTTTCTGTGTTGCCTTGTTCTTAATTCTTAGCATTTGAGAACAAGTCCCCAACAGTTAGCCTTTGGTATTTTTGAAAATGGTCATTCATGGCTATTTTCGACAAAAATGGGGGTTGTGTGGCCATTGATCTTCGACCAGAGGCTCATACACCTCACTACACATATGTTTCCTTGCCATAGATCACATTCTTGGATTTATGGTGGAGACCATTTCTTGGTGAAAAATCCGTAGGTGTTAGCCTTCAGTGTCATTAAAAATGGTCGTTCATGGCTATTTTCGACAAAAATTAGGGTTGTGTGGCCATTGATCGTCGACCAGAGGCTCATACACCTCACCCCACATATGTTTCCTTGCCATAGATCACATTCTTGGATTTCTGGTGGAGACCATTTCTTGGTCAAAACCTCACCCCACATATGTTTCCTTGCCATAGATTACATTCTTGGATTTCTGGTGGAGACCATTTCTTGGTTAAAAACTCGTACGTGTTAGCCTTCGGTATTATTGAAAATGGTCATTCATGGCTATTTTCGGCAAAATGGGGGTTCTGTGGCCATTGATCGTCGACCAGAGGCTCATACACCTCAGCCCACATATGTTTCCTTGCCATAGATCACATTCTTGGATTTCTGGTGGAGACCATTTCTTGGTCTAAAATCCGTAGGTGTTAGCCTTCGATCCAGACACTCATACACCTCACCCCACATATGTTTCCTTGTTGTAGATCACATTCTTGGATTTCTGGTGGAGACCATTTCTTGGTCAAAAATCCGTAGGTGTTAGCCTTCGATATTATTGAAAATGGTCGTTCATGGCTATTTTCGACAAAAATGGGGGTTGTGTGGCCATTGATCATCGACCAGAGGCTCATAAACCTCACCCCACATACGTTTCCTTGCCATAGATCACATTCTTGGATTTCTGGTGGAGATCATTTCTTGGTTAAAAACTCGTACGTGTTAGCCTTCGGTATTATTGAAAATGGTCGCTCATGGCTATTTTCATAAAAAAATGGGGGTTGTGTGGCCATTGATCATCGACCAGATGCTCATACACCTCACCCCACATATGTTTCCTTGCCATAGATCACATTCTTGGATTTTTGGTGGAGACCATTTCTTGGTCTAAAATCCGTACGTGTTAGCCTTCGGTATTATTGAAAATGGTCATTCATGGCTATTTTCGACAAAAATTAGGGTTGTGTGGCCATTGATCGTCGACCAGAGGCTCATACACCTCACCCCACATATGTTTCCTTGCCATAGATCACATTCTTGGATTTCTGGTGGACACCATTTCTTGGTTAAAAACTCGTACGTGTTAGCCTTCGGTATTATTGAAAATGGTCGTTCATGGCTATTTTCAGCAAAATGGGGGTTGTGTGGCCATTTATCATCGACCAAAGGCTCATACACCTCACCCCACATATGTTTCCTTGCCATAGATCACATTCTTGGATTTCTGGTGGAGACCATTTCTTGGTCAAAAATTCGTAGGTGTTAGCCTTCGGTATTATAGAAAATGGTCATTCATGGCTATTTTCGGCAAAATGGGGGTTGTGTGGCCATTGATCGTCGACCAGAGGCTCATACACCTCTAGTGGAGACCAATTCTTGGTCAAAAATCTGTAGGTGTTAGCCTTTGGTATTATTGAAAATGGTCGTTCATGGCTATTTTCATAAAAAATGGGGGTTGTGTGGCCATTTATCATCGACTAGAGGCTCGTACACCTCACCCCACATATGTTTCCTTGCCATAGATCACATTCTTGGATTTCTGGTGGAGACCATTTCTTGGGCAAAAATCCGTAGGTCTTAGCCTCTAGTATTATTGAAAATGGTCGCTCATGGCTATTTTTGGCAAAAATGGTGGTTGTGTGGCCATTGATCATCGACCAGACGCTCATACACCTCACCCCACATATGTTTCCTTGCCATAGAATGACCATTTACAATAATACCGAAGGCTAACACCTACGGATTTTTGACCAAGAAATGGTCTCCACCAGAAATCCAAGAATGTGATCTATGGCAAGGAAACATATGTGGGGTGAGGTGTATGAGCCTCTGGTGGAAGATCAATGGCCACACAACCCCCATTTTTGTCAAAAATAGCCATGAATGACCATTTTCAATAATATCGAAGGCTAACACCTACGGATTTTTGACCAAGAAATGGTCTCCACCAGAAATCCAAGAATGTGATCTATGGCAAGGAAACATATGTGGGGTGAGGTGTATGAGTGTCTGGTCGATGATCAATGGCCACACAACCCCCATTTTTGTCGAAAATAGCCATGAACGACCATTTTCAATAATACCGAAGGCTAACACCTACGAATTTTTGACCAACAAATGGTCTCCACGAGAAATCCAAGATTCTGATCTATGGCAAGAAAACATATGTGGGGTGAAGTGTACGAGCCTCTGGTCGATGATCAATGGCCACACAACCCCCATTTTTGTCGAAAATAGCCATGAACGACCATTTTCAATAATACCGAAGGCTAACACGTACGGATTTTTGACCAAGAAATGGTCTCCACCAGAAATCCAAGAATGTGATCTATGGCAAGGAAACATATGTGGGGTGAGGTGTATGAGCCTCTGGTCGATGATCAATGGCCACACAACCCCCATTTTTGTCGAAAATAGCCATGAACGACCATTTTCAATAATATCGAAGGCTAACACCTACGGATTTTTTACCAAGAAATGGTCTCCACCAGAAATCCAAGAATGTGATCTACGACAAGGAAACATATGTGGGGTGAGGTGTATGAGCCTCTGGTCGACGATCAATGGCCACACAACCCCCATTTTGCCGAAAATAGCCATGAATGACCATTTTCAATAATACTGAAGGCTAACACGTACGAGTTTTTAACCAAGAAATGGTTTCCACCAGAAATCCAAGAATGTAATCTATGGCAAGGAAACATATGTGGGGTGAGGTTTATGAGCCTCTAGACGATGATAAATGGCCACACAACCCCCATTTTTTATGAAAATAGCCATGAGCGACCTTGAAAATAGCCATGAGCGACCATTTTCAATAATACTAGAGGCTAACACCTACGGATTTTAGACCAAGAAATGGTCTCCACCAGAAATCCAAGAATGTGATCTATGGCAAGGAAACATATGTGGGGTGAGGTGTATGAGCGTCTGGTCGATGATCAATGGCCACACAACCCCCATTTTTGTCGAAAATAGCCATGAACGACCATTTTCAATAATACCGAAGGCTAACACCTACGGATTTTTGACCAAGAAATGGTCTCCACCAGAAATCCAAGAATGTGATCTATGGCAAGGAAACATATGTGGGGTGAGGTGTATGAGCCTCTGGTCGATGATCAATGGCCACACAACCCCCATTTTTGTCGAAAATAGCCATGAACGACCATTTTCAATAATACCGAAGGCTAACACCTATGGATTTTTGACCAAGAAATGATCTCCACCAGAAATCCAAGAATGTGATCTATGGCAAGGAAACATATGTGGGGTGAGGTGTACGAGCATCTGGTCGATGATCAATGGCCACACAACCCCCATTTTTGTCAAAAATTGCCATGAACGACTATTTTCAATAATACCGAAGGCTAACACCTACGGATTTCTGACCAAGAAATCGTCTCCACCAGAAATCCAAAAATGTGATATATGGCAAGGAAACATATGTGGGGTGAGGTGTACGAGACTCTGGTCGATGATCAATGGCCACACAACCCCCATTTTTGTCGAAAATAGCCATGAACGACATTTTCAATAATACCAAATGCTAACACCTACAGATTTTTGACCAAAAATGGTCTCCACCAGAAATCCAAGAATGTGATCTATGGCAAGGAAACATATGTGGGGTGAGGTGTACGAGCCTCTGGTCGATGATCAATGGCCACACAACCCCCATTTTGCCGAAAATAGCCATGAATGACCATTTTCAATAATACCGAAGGCTAACACGTACGAGTTTTTAACCAAGAAATGGTCTCCACCAGAAATCCAAGAATGTGATCTATGGCAAGGAAACATATGTGGGGTGAGGTGTATGAGCCTCTGGTCGATGATCAATGGCCACACAACCCCCATTTTTGTCGAAAATAGCCATGAACGACCATTTTCAATAATATCGAAGGCTAACACCTACGGATTTTTGACCAAGAAATGGTCTCCACCAGAAATCCAAGAATGTGATCTACGACAAGGAAACATATGTGGGGTGAGGTGTATGAGCCTCTGGTCGACGATCAATGGCCATACAACCCCCATTTTTGTCGAAAATAGCCATGAATGACCATTTTCAATAATACCGAAGGCTAACACCTACGGATTTTTGACCAAGAATTGGTCTCCACCAGAAATCCAAGAATGTGATCTATGGCAAGGAAACATATGTGGGGTGAGGTGTATGAGCCTCTGGTCAACGATCAATGGCCACACAACCCCCATTTTGCCGAAAATAGCCATGAATGACCATTTTCAATAATACCGAAGGCTAACACGTACGAGTTTTTAACCAAGAAATGGTCTCCACCAGAAATCCAAGAATGTGATCTATGGCAAGGAAACATATGTGGGGTGAGGTGTATGAGCCTCTGGTCGATGATCAATGGCCACACAACCCCCATTTTTGTCGAAAATAGCCATGGACGACCATTTTCAATAATATCGAAGGCTAACACCTACGGATTTTTGACCAAGAAATGGTCTCCACAAGAAATCCAAGAATGTGATCTATGCCAAGGAAACATATGTGGGGTGAGGTGTATGAGCCTCTGGTCGACGATCAATGGCCACAAAACCCCCATTTTTTATGAAAATAGCCATGAGCGACCATTTTCAGTAATACTAGAGGCTAAGACCTACGGATTTTTGACCAAGAAGTGGTCTCCACCAGAAATCCAATAATGTGATCTATGGCAAGGAAACATATGTGGGGTGAGGTGTATGAGCCTCTGGTCGATGATCAATGGCCACACAACCCCCATTTTTGTCGAAAATAGCCATGAATGACCATTTACAATAATACCGAAGGCTAACACCTACGGATTTTTGACCAAGAAATGGTCTCCACCAGAAATCCAAGAATGTGATCTACGACAAGGAAACATATGTGGGGTGAGGTGTATGAGCCTCTGGTCGACGATCAATGGCCACACAACCCCCATTTTGCCGAAAATAGCCATGAGCGACCATTTTCAATCATATTAGAGGCTAAGACCTACGGATTTTTGACCAAGAAATGGTCTCCACCAGAAATCCAAGAATGTGATCTATGGCAAGGAAACATATGTGGGGTGAGGTGTATGAGCCTCTGGTCGATGATCAATGGCCACACAACCCCCATTTTTGTCAAAAATAGCCATGAACGACAATTTTCAATAATAACGAAGGCTAACACCTACGAATTTTTGACCAAGAAATGGTCTCCACCAGAAATCCAAGGATGTGATCTACGACAAGGAAACATATGTGGGGTGAGGTGTATGAGCCTCTGGTCGACGATCAATGGCCACACAACCCCCATTTTGCCGAAAATAGCCATGAATGACCATTTTCAATAATACCGAAGGCTAACACCTACGGATTTTTGACCAAGAAATGATCTCCACCAGAAATCCAAGAATGTGATCTATGGCAAGGAAACATATGTGGGGTGAGGTGTACGAGCATCTGGTCGATGATCAATGGCCACACAACCCCCATTTTTGTCAAAAATTGCCATGAACGACTATTTTCAATAATACCGAAGGCTAACACCTACGAATTTCTGACCAAGAAATCGTCTCCACCAGAAATCCAAAAATGTGATATATGGCAAGGAAACATATGTGGGGTGAGGTGTACGAGACTCTGGTCGATGATCAATGGCCACACAACCCCCATTTTTGTCGAAAATAGCCATGAACGACATTTTCAATAATACCAAATGCTAACACCTACGGATTTTTGACCAAAAATGGTCTCCACCAGAAATCCAAAAATGTGATCTATGGCAAGGAAACATATGTGGGGTGAGGTGTACGAGCCTCTGGTCGATGATCAATGGCCACACAACCCCCATTTTTGTCGAAAATAGCCATGAACGACCATTTTCAATAATACCGAAGGCTAACACCTACGGATTTTTGACCAAGAAATGGTCTCCACCAGAAATCCAAGAATGTGATCTATGGCAAGGAAACATATGTGGGGTGAGGTGTACGAGCCTTTGGTCGATGATCAATGGCCACACAACCCCCATTTTTGTCGAAAATAGCCATGAACGACCATTTTCAATAATACCGAAGGCTAACACGTACGAGTTTTTGACCAAGAAATGGTCTCCACCAGAAATCCAAGAATGTGATCTATGGCAAGGAAACATATGTGGGGTGAGGTTTATGAGCCTCTAGTCGATGATAAATGGCCACACAACCCCCATTTTTTATGATAATAGCCATGAGCGACCTTGAAAATAGCCATGAGCGACCATTTTCAATAATACTAGAGGCTAACACCTACGGATTTTAGACCAAGATATGGTCTCCACCAGAAATCCAAGAATGTGATCTATGGCAAGGAAACATATGTGGGTGTCGAAAATAGCCATGAACGACCATTTTCAATAATACCGAAGGCTAACACCTACGGATTTTTGACCAAGAAATGGTCTCCACCAGAAATCCAAGAATGTAATCTATGGCAAGGAAACATATGTGCGGTGAGGTTTATGAGCCTCTAGTCGATGATAAATGGCCACACAACCCCCATTTTTTATGAAAATAGCCATGAGCGACCATTTTCAATAATACTAGAGGCTAAGACCTACGGATTTTTGACCAAGAAATGGTCTCCACCAGAAATCAAAGAATGTGATCTATGGCAAGGAAACATATGTGGGGTGAGGTGTATGAGCCTCTGGTCGACGATCAATGGCCACACAACCCCCATTTTTGTCGAAAATAGCCATGAACGACCATTTTCAATAATATCGAAGGCTAACACCTACGGATTTTTGACCAAGAAATGGTCTCCACCAGAAATCCAAGAATGTGATCTACGACAAGGAAACATATGTGGGGTGAGGTGTATGAGCCTCTGGTCGACGATCAATGGCCACACAACCCCCATTTTGCCGAAAATAGCCATGAATGACCATTTTCAATAATACCGAAGGCTAACACGTACGAGTTTTTAACCAAGAAATGGTTTCCACCAGAAATCCGAGAATGTAATCTATGGCAAGGAAACATATGTGGGGTGAGGTTTATGAGCCTCTAGTCGATGATAAATGGCCACACAACCCCCATTTTTTATGAAAATAGCCATGAGCGACCTTGAAAATAGCCATGAGCGACCATTTTCAATAATACTAGAGGCTAACACCTACGGATTTTAGACCAAGAAATGGTCTCCACCAGAAATCCAAGAATGTGATCTATGGCAAGGAAACATATGTGGGGTGAGGTGTACGAGCCTCTAGTCGATGATAAATGGCCACACAACCCCCATTTTTTTATGAAAATAGCCATGAGCGACCATTTTCAATAATATTAGAGGCTAAGACCTACGGATTTTTGACCAAGAAATGGTCTCCACCAGAAATCCAAGAATGTGATCTACGACAAGGAAACATATGTGGGGTGAGGTGTATGAGCCTCTAGTCGACGATCAATGGCCACACAACCCCCATTTTTGTCGAAAATAGCCATGAATGACCATTTTCAATAATACCGAAGGCTAACACCTACGGATTTTTGACCAAGAATTGGTCTCCTCCAGAAATCCAAGAATGTGATCTATGGCAAGGAAACATATGTGGGGTGAGGTGTATGAGCCTCTGGTCAACGATCAATGGCCACACAACCCCCATTTTGCCGAAAATAGCCATGAATGACCATTTTCAATAATACCGAAGGTTAACACGTACGAGTTTTTAACCAAGAAATGGTCTCCACCAGAAATCCAAGAATGTGATCTATGGCAAGGAAACATATGTGGGGTGAGGTGTATGAGCCTCTGGTCGATGATCATTGGCCACACAACCCCCATTTTTGTCGAAAATAGCCATGAACGACCATTTTCAATAATATCGAAGGCTAACACCTACGGATTTTTGACCAAGAAATGGTCTCCACCAGAAATCCAAGAATGTGATCTATGGCAAGGAAACATATGTGGGGTGAGGTGTATGAGCCTCTGGTCGACGATCAATGGCCACACAACCCCCATTTTTTATGAAAATAGCCATGAGCGACCATTTTCAATAATACTAGAGGCTAAGACCTACGGATTTTTTACCAAGAAATGGTCTCCACCAGAAATCCAAGAATGTGATCTATGGAAAGGAAACATATGTGGGGTGAGGTGTATGAGCCTCTGGTCGATGATCAATGGCCACACAACCCCCATTTTTGTCAAAAATATCCATGAATGACCATTTATAATAATACCGAAGGCTAACACCTACGGATTTTTGACCAAGAAATGGTCTCCACCAGAAATCCAAGAATGTGATCTACAACAAGGAAACATATGTGGGGTGAGGTGTATGAGCCTCTGGTCGACGATCAATGGCCACACAACCCCCATTTTGCCGAAAATAGCCATGAGCGACCATTTTCAATAATATTAGAGGCTAAGACCTACGGATTTTTGACCAAGAAATGGTCTCCACCAGAAATCCAAGAATGTGATCTATGGCAAGGAAACATATGTGGGGTGAGGTGTATGAGCCTCTGGTCGATGATCAATGGCCACACAACCCCCATTTTTGCCGAAAATAGCCATGAATGACCATTTTCAATAATACCGAAGGCTAACACCTACTGATTTTTGACCAAGAAATGGTCTCCACCAGAAATCCAAGAATGTGATCTATGGCAAGGAAACATATGTGGGGTGAGGTGTACGAGTATCTGGTCGATGATCAATGGCCACACAACCCCCATTTTTTGTCAAAAATTGCCATGAACGACTATTTTCAATAATACCGAAGGCTAACACCTACGGATTTCTGACCAAGAAATCGTCTCCACCAGAAATCCAAAAATGTGATATATGGCAAGGAAACATGTGGGGTGAGGTGTACGAGACTCTGGTCGATGATCAATGGCCACACAACCCCCATTTTTGTCGAAAATAGCCATGAACGACATTTTCAATAATACCAAATGCTAACACCTACGGATTTTTGACCAAAAATGGTCTCCACCAGAAATCCAAAAATGTGATCTATGGCAAGGAAACATATGTGGGGTGAGGTGTACGAGCCTCTGGTCGATGATCAATGGCCACACAACCCCCATTTTTGTCGAAAATAGCCATGAACGACCATTTTCAATAATACCGAAGGCTAACACCTACGGATTTTTGACCAAGAAATGGTCTCCACCAGAAATCCAAGAATGTGATCTATGGCAAGGAAACATATGTGGGGTGAGGTGTACGAGCCTTTGGTCGATGATCAATGGCCACACAACCCCCATTTTTGTCGAAAATAGCCATGAACGACCATTTTCAATAATACCGAAGGCTAACACGTACGAGTTTTTGACCAAGAAATGGTCTCCACCAGAAATCCAAGAATGTGATCTATGGCAAGGAAACATATGTGGGGTGAGGTTTATGAGCCTCTAGTCGATGATAAATGGCCACACAACCCCCATTTTTTATGAAAATAGGCATGAGCGACCTTGAAAATAGCCATGAGCGACCATTTTCAATAATACTAGAGGCTAACACCTACGGATTTTAGACCAAGAAATGGTCTCCACCAGAAATCCAAGAATGTGATCTATGGCAAGGAAACATATGTGGGTGTCGAAAATAGCCATGAACGACCATTTTCAATAATACCGAAGGCTAACACCTACGGATTTTTGACCAAGAAATGGTCTTCACCAGAAATCCAAGAATGTAATCTATGGCAAGGAAACATATGTGGGGTGAGGTTTATGAGCCTCTAGTCGATGATAAATGGCCACACAACCCCCATTTTTATGAAAATAGCCATGAGCGACCATTTTCAATAATACTAGAGGCTAAGACCTACGGATTTTTGACCAAGAAATGGTCTCCACCAGAAATCCAAGAATGTGATCTATGGCAAGGAAACATATGTGGGGTGAGGTGTATGAGCCTCTGGTCGACGATCAATGGCCACACAACCCCCATTTTTGTCGAAAATAGCCATGAACGACCATTTTCAATAATATCGAAGGCTAACACCTACGGATTTTTGACCAAGAAATGGTCTCCACCAGAAATCCAAGAATGTGATCTACGACAAGGAAACATATGTGGGGTGAGGTGTATGAGCCTCTGGTCGACGATCAATGGCCACACAACCCCCATTTTGCCGAAAATAGCCATGAATGACCATTTTCAATAATACCGAAGGCTAACACGTACGAGTTTTCAACCAACAAATGGTTTCCACCAGAAATCCAAGAATGTAATCTATGGCAAGGAAACATATGTGGGGTGAGGTTTATGAGCCTCTAGTCGATGATAAATGGCCACACAACCCCCATTTTTTATGAAAATAGCCATGAGCGACCTTGAAAATAGCCATGAGCGACCATTTTCAATAATACTAGAGGCTAACACCTACGGATTTTAGACCAAGAAATGGTCTCCACCAGAAATCCAAGAATGTGATCTATGGCAAGGAAACATATGTGGGGTGAGGTGTACGAGCCTCTAGTCGATGATAAATGGCCACACAACCCCCATTTTTTTATGAAAATAGCCATGAGCGACCATTTTCAATAATATTAGAGGCTAAGACCTACGGATTTTTGACCAAGAAATGGTCTCCACCAGAAATCCAAGAATGTGATCTACGACAAGGAAACATATGTGGGGTGAGGTGTATGAGCCTCTGGTCGACGATCAATGGCCACACAACCCCCATTTTGCCGAAAATAGCCATGAATGACCATTTTCAATAATATTAGAAGCTAAGACCTACGGATTTTTGACCAAGAAATGGTCTCCACCAGAAATCCAAGAATGTGATCTATGGCAAGGAAACATATGTGGGGTGAGGTGTATGAGCGTCTGGTCGATGATCAATGGCCACACAACCCCCATTTTTTAAGAAAATAGCCATGAGCGACCTTGAAAATAGCCATGAGCGACCATTTTCAATAATACTAGAGGCTAACACGTACGGATTTTTGACCAAGAAATGGTCTCCACCAGAAATCCAAGAATGTGATCTATGGCAAGGAAACATATGTGGGGTGAGGTGTATGAGCCTCTGGTCGATGATCAATGGCCACACAACCCCCATTTTTGTCGAAAATAGCCATGAACGACCATTTTCAATAATACTGAAGGCTAACACCTACGGATTTTTGACCAAGAAATGGTCTCCACCAGAAATCCAAGAATGTGATCTATGGCAAGGAAACATATGTGGGGTGAGGTGTATGAGCCTCTGGTCGATGATCAATGGCCACACAACCCCCATTTTTGTCGAAAATAGCCATGAACGACCATTTTCAATAATACCGAAGGCTAACACCTACGGATTTTTGACCAAGAAATGGTCTCCACCAGAAATCCAAGAATGTGATCTATGGCAAGGAAACATATGTGGGGTGAGGTGTATGAGCCTCTGGTCGACGATCAATGGACACACAACCCTAATTTTTGTCGAAAATAGCCATGAACGACCATTTTCAATGACACTGAAGGCTAACACCTACGGATTTTTTACCAAGAAATGGTCTCCACCAGAAATCCAAGAATGTGATCTATGGCAAGGAAACATATGTGGGGTTAGGTGTATGAGCCTCTGGTCGACGATCAATGGCCACACAACCCTAATTTTTGTCGAAAATAGCCATGAACGACCATTTTCAATGACACTGAAGGCTAACACCTACGGATTTTTGACCAAGAAATGGTCTCCACCAGAAATCCAAGAATGTGATCTATGGCAAGGAAACATATGTGGGGTGAGGTGTATGAGCCTCTGGTCGACGATCAATGGCCACACAACCCTAATTTTTGTCGAAAATAGCCATGAACGACCATTTTCAATGACACTGAAGGCTAACACCTACGTATTTTTGACCAAGAAATGGTCTCCACCAGAAATCCAAGAATGTGATCTATGGCAAGGAAACATATGTGGGGTGAGGTGTATGAGCCTCTGGTCGACGATCAATGGCCACACAACCCTAATTTTTGTCGAAAATAGCCATGAACGACCATTTTCAATGACACTGAAGGCTAACACCTACGGATTTTTGACCAAGAAATGGTCTCCACCAGAAATCCAAGAATGTGATCTATGGCAAGGAAACATATGTGGGGTGAGGTGTATGAGCCTCTGGTCGACGATCAATGGCCACACAACCCTAATTTTTGTCGAAAAAAGCCATGAACGACCATTTTCAATGACACTGAAGGCTAACACCTACGGATTTTTGACCAAGAAATGGTCTCCACCAGAAATCCAAGAATGTGATCTATGGCAAGGAAACATATGTGGGGTGAGGTGTATGAGCCTCTGGTCGACAATCAATGGCCACACAACCCTAATTTTTGTCGAAAATAGCCATGAACGACCATTTTCAATAATATCGAAGGCTAACACCTACGGATTTTTGACCAAGAAATGGTCTCCACCAGAAATCCAAGAATGTAATCTATGGCAAGGAAACATATGTGGGGTGAGGTGTATGAGCCTCTGGTCGATGATCAATTGCCACACAACCCCCATTTTGCCGAAAATAGCCATGAACGACCATTTTCAATAATACCGAAGGCTAACACCTACGGATTTTTGACCAAGAAATGGTCTCCACCAGAAATCCAAGAATGTGATCTATGGCAAGGAAACATATGTGGGGTGAGGTGTACGAGCCTCTGGTCGATGATCAATGGCCACACAACCCCCATTTTGCCGAAAATAGCCATGAATGACCATTTTCAATAATACCGAAGGCTAACACGTACGAGTTTTTAACCAAGAAATGGTCTCCACCAGAAATCCAAGAATGTGATCTATGGCAAGGAAACATATGTGGGGTGAGGTGTATGAGCCTCTGGTCGATGATCAATGGCCACACAACCCCCATTTTTGTCGAAAATAGCCATGAACGACCATTTTCAATAATATTAGAGGCTAAGACCTACGGATTTTTGACCGAGAAATGGTCTCCACCAGAAATCCAAGAATGTGATCTATGGCAAGGAAACATATGTGGGGTGAGGTGTATGAGCCTCTAGTCGATGATCAATGGCCACACAACCCCCATTTTTGTCGAAAATAGCCATGAACGACCATTTTCAATAATATTAGAGGCTAACACCTACGGATTTTAGACCAAGAAATGGTCTACACCAGAAATCCAAGAACGTGATCTATGGCAAGGAAACATATGTGGGGTGAGGTGTATGAGCGTCTGGTCGATGATCAAAGGCCACACAACCCCCATTTTTGTCAAAAATAGCCATGAACGACCATTTTCAATAATACTAGAGGCTAAGACCTACGGATTTTTGACCAAGAAATGGTCTCCACCAGAAATCCAAGAATGTGATCTATGGCAAGGAAACATATGTGGGGTGAGGTGTATGAGCCTCTGGTCGACGATCAATGGCCACACAACCCCCATTTTTGTCGAAAATAGCCATGAACGACCATTTTCAATAATACCGAAGGCTAACACCTACGGATTTTTGACCAAGAAATGGTCTCCACCAGAAATCCAAGAATGTGATCTATGGCAAGGAAACATATGTGGGGTGAGGTGTATGAGCCTCTGGTCGACGATCAATGGCCACACAACCCCCATTTTGCCGAAAATAGCCATGAATGACCATTTTCAATAATACCGAAGGCTAACACGTATGAGTTTTTAACCAAGAAATGGTCTCCACCAGAAATCCAAGAATGTAATCTATGGCAAGGAAATATATGTGGGGTGAGGTTTTGACCAAGAAATGGTCTCCACCAGAAATCCAAGAATGTGATCTATGGCAAGGAAACATATGTGGGGTGAGGTGTATGAGCCTCTAGTCGATGATCAATGGCCACACAACCCCCATTTTTGTCGAAAATAGCCATGAATGACCATTTTCAATAATACCGAAGGCTAACACGTACGAGTTTTTAACCAAGAAATGGTCTCCACCAGAAATCCAAGAATGTAATCTATGGCAAGGAAACATATGTGGGGTGAGGTTTTGACCAAGAAATGGTCCCCACTAGAAATCCAAGAATGTGATCTATGGCAAGGAAACATATGTGGGGTGAGGTGTATGAGCGTCTGGTCGATGATCAATGGCCACACAACCCCCATTTTTTATGAAAATAGCCATGAGCGACCTTGAAAATAGCCATGAGCGACCATTTTCAATAATACTAGAGGCTAACACGTACGGATTTTTGACCAAGAAATGGTCTCCACCAGAAATCCAAGAATGTGATCTATGGCAAGGAAACATATGTGGGGTGAGGTGTATGAGCGTCTGGTCGAAGATCAATGGCCACACAACCCCCATTTTTGTCGAAAATAGCCATGAACGACCATTTTCAATAATACCGAAGGCTAAGACCTACGGATTTTTGACCAAGAAATGGTCTCCACCAGAAATCCAAGAATGTGATCTATGGCAAGGAAACATATGTGGGGTGAGGTGTATGAGCCTCTGGTCGATGATCAATGGCCACACAACCCCCATTTTTGTCGAAAATAGCCATGAATGACCATTTACAATAATACCGAAGGCTAACACCTACGGATTTTTGACCAAGAAATGGTCTCCACCAGAAATCCAAGAATGTGATCTATGACAAGGAAACATATGTGGGGTGAGGTGTATGAGCCTCTGGTCGACGATCAATGGCCACACAACCCCCATTTTGCCGAAAATAGCCATGAGCGATCATTTTCAATAATACTAGAGGTTAACACGTACGGATTTTTAACCAAGAAATGGTCTTCACCAGAAATCCATGAATGTGATCTATGGCAAGGAAACATATGTGGGGTGAGGTGTATGAGCGTCTGGTTGATGATCAATGGCCACACAACCCCCATTTTTGTCGAAAATAGCCATGAACGAACATTTTCAATAATACCGAAGGCTAACACCTACGGATTTTTGACCAAGAAATGGTCTCCACCAGAAATCCAAGAATGTGATCTATGGCAAGGAAACATATGTGGGGTGAGGTGTATGAGCCTCTGGTCGATGATCAATGGCCACACAACCCCCATTTTTGTCGAAAATAGCCATGAATGACCATTTTCAATAATACCTGAAGGCTAACACGTACGAGTTTTTAACCAAGAAATGGTCTCCACCAGAAATCCAAGAATGTAATATATGGCAAGGAAACATATGTGGGGTGAGGTTTTGACCAAGAAATGGTCTCCACCAGAAATCCAAGAATGTGATCTATGGCAAGGAAACATATGTGGGGTGAGGTGTATGAGCGTCTGGTCGATGATCAATGGCCACACAACCCCCATTTTTTTATGAAAATAGCCATGAGCGACCTTGAAAATAGCCATGAGCGACCATTTTCAATAATACTAGAGGCTAACACGTACGGATTTTTGACCAAGAAATGGTCTCCACCAGAAATCCAAGAATGTGATCTATGGCAAGGAAACATATGTGGGGTGAGGTTTTGACCAAGAAATGGTCTCCACCAGAAATCCAAGAATGTGATCTATGGCAAGGAAACATATGTGGGGTGAGGTGTATGAGCCTCTGGTCGACGATCAATGGCCACACAACCCCCATTTTTTCGAAAATAGCCATGAATGAACATTTTCAATAATATTAGAGGCTAACACCTACGAGTTTTTAACCAAGAAATGGTCTCCACCAGAAATCCAAGAATGTGATCTATGGCGAGGAAACATATGTGGGATGAGGTTTTGACCAAGAAATGGTCTCCACCAGAAATCCAAGAATGTGATCTATGGCAAGGAAACATATGTGGGGTGAGGTGTATGAGCCTCTAGTCGACGATCAATGGCCACACAACCCCCATTTTTCGAAAATAGCCATGAATGACCATTTTCAATAATATTAGAGGCTAACACCTACGAGTTTTTAACCAAGAAATGGTCTCCACCAGAAATCCAAGAATGTGATCTATGGCAAGGAAACATATGTGGGGTGAGGTTTTGACCAAGAAATGGTCTCCACCAGAAATCCAAGAATGTGATCTATGGCAAGGAAACATATGTGGGGTGAGGTGTATGAGCCTCTGGTCGAGGATCAATGGCCACACAACCCCCATTTTTTCGAAAATAGCCATGAATGACCATTTTCAATAATATTAGAGGCTAACACCTACGAGTTTTTAACCAAAAATATGGTCTCCACCAGAAATCCAAGAATGTGATCTATGGCAAGGAAACATATGTGGGGTGAGGTTTTGACCAAGAAATGGTCTCCACCAGAAATCCAAGAATGTGATCTATGGCAAGGAAACATATGTGGGGTGAGGTGTATGAGCCTCTGGTCGACGATCAATGGCCACACAACCCCCATTTTTTTCGAAAATAGCCATGAATGACCATTTTCAATAATATTAGAGGCTAACACCTACGAGTTTTTAACCAAGAAATGGTCTCCACCAGAAATCCAAGAATGTGATCTATGGCAAGGAAACATATGTGGGGTGAGGTTTTGACCAAGAAATGGTCTCCACCAGAAATCCAAGAATGTGATCTATGGCAAGGAAACATATGTGGGGTGAGGTGTATGAGCCTCTGGTCGAGGATCAATGGCCACACAACCCCCATTTTTTCGAAAATAGCCATGAATGACCATTTTCAATAATATTAGAGGCTAACACCTACGAGTTTTTAACCAAAAATATGGTCGCCACCAGAAATCCAAGAATGTGATCTATGGCAAGGAAACATATGTGGGGTGAGGTTTTGACCAAGAAATGGTCTCCACCAGAAATCCAAGAATGTGATCTATGGCAAGGAAACATATGTGGGGTGAGGTGTATGAGCCTCTGGTCGACGATCAATGGCCACACAACCCCCATTTTTTTCGAAAATAGCCATGAATGACCATTTTCAATAATATTAGAGGCTAACACCTACGAGTTTTTAACCAAGAAATGGTCTCCACCAGAAATCCAAGAATGTGATCTATGGCAAGGAAACATATGTGGGGTGAGGTTTTGACCAAGAAATGGTCTCCACCAGAAATCCAAGAATGTGATCTATGGCAAGGAAACATATGTGGGGTGAGGTGTATGAGCCTCTAGTCGACGATCAATGGCCACACAACCCCCATTTTTTTCGAAAATAGCCATGAATGACCATTTTCAATAATATTAGAGGCTAACACCTACGAGTTTTTAACCAAGAAATGGTCTCCACCAGAAATCCAAGAATGTGATCTATGGCAAGGAAACATATGTGGGGTGAGGTTTTGACCAAGAAATGGTCTCCACCAGAAATCCAAGAATGTGATCTATGGCAAGGAAACATATGTGGGGTGAGGTGTATGAGCGTCTGGTCGATGATCAATGGCCACACAACCCCCATTTTTTTATGAAAATAGCCATGAGCGACCTTGAAAATAGCCATGAGCGACCATTTTCAATAATACTAGAGGCTAACACGTACGGATTTTTGACCAAGAAATGGTCTCCACCAGAAATCCAAGAATGTGATCTATGGCAAGGAAACATATGTGGGGTGAGGTTTTGACCAAGAAATGGTCTCCACCAGAAATCCAAGAATGTGATCTATGGCAAGGAAACATATGTGGGGTGAGGTGTATGAGCCTCTGGTCGACGATCAATGGCCACACAACCCCCATTTTTTCGAAAATAGCCATGAATGAACATTTTCAATAATATTAGAGGCTAACACCTACGAGTTTTTAACCAAGAAATGGTCTCCACCAGAAATCCAAGAATGTGATCTATGGCGAGGAAACATATGTGGGGTGAGGTTTTGACCAAGAAATGGTCTCCACCAGAAATCCAAGAATGTGATCTATGGCAAGGAAACATATGTGGGGTGAGGTGTATGAGCCTCTGGTCGACGATCAATGGCCACACAACCCCCATTTTTCGAAAATAGCCATGAATGACCATTTTCAATAATATTAGAGGCTAACACCTACGAGTTTTTAACCAAGAAATGGTCTCCACCAGAAATCCAAGAATGTGATCTATGGCAAGGAAACATATGTGGGGTGAGGTTTTGACCAAGAAATGGTCTCCACCAGAAATCCAAGAATGTGATCTATGGCAAGGAAACATATGTGGGGTGAGGTGTATGAGCCTCTGGTCGAGGATCAATGGCCACACAACCCCCATTTTTTCGAAAATAGCCATGAATGACCATTTTCAATAATATTAGAGGCTAACACCTACGAGTTTTTAACCAAAAATATGGTCTCCACCAGAAATCCAAGAATGTGATCTATGGCAAGGAAACATATGTGGGGTGAGGTTTTGACCAAGAAATGGTCTCCACCAGAAATCCAAGAATGTGATCTATGGCAAGGAAACATATGTGGGGTGAGGTGTATGAGCCTCTAGTCGACAATCAATGGCCACACAACCCCCATTTTTTTCAAAAATAGCCATGAATGACCATTTTCAATAATATTAGAGGCTAACACCTACGAATTTTTAACCAAGAAATGGTCTCCACCAGAAATCCAAGAATGTGATCTATGGCAAGGAAACATATGTGGGGTGAGGTTTTGACCAAGAAATGGTCTCCACCAGAAATCCAAGAATGTGATCTATGGCAAGGAAACATATGTGGGGTGAGGTGTATGAGCCTCTAGTCGACGATCAATGGCCACACAACCCCCATTTTTTCGAAAATAGCCATGAATGACCATTTTCAATAATATTAGAGGCTAACACCTACGAGTTTTTAACCAAGAAATGGTCTCCACCAGAAATCCAAGAATGTGATCTATGGCAAGGAAACATATGTGGGGTGAGGTTTTGACCAAGAAATGGTCTCCACCAGAAATCCAAGAATGTGATCTATGGCAAGGAAACATATGTGGGGTGAGGTGTATGAGCCTCTGGTCGACGATCAATGGCCACACAACCCCCATTTTTTCGAAAATAGCCATGAATGACCATTTTCGATAATATTAGAGGCTAACACCTACGAGTTTTTAACCAAGAAATAGTCTCCACCAGAAATCCAAGAATGTGATCTATGGCAAGGAAACATATGTGGGGTGAGGTTTTGCCCAAGAAATGGTCTCCACCAGAAATCCAAGAATGTGATCTATGGCAAGGAAACATATGTGGGGTGAGGTGTATGAGCCTCTGGTCGACGATCAATGGCCACACAACCCCCATTTTTTTCGAAAATAGCCATGAATGACCATTTTCAATAATATTAGAGGCTAGCACCTACGAGTTTTTAACCAAGAAATGGTCTCCACCAGAAATCCAAGAATGTGATCTATGGCAAGGAAACATATGTGGGGTGAGGTGTATGAGCCTCTGGTCGACGATCAATGGCCACACAACCCCCATTTTTTTCGAAAATAGCCATGAATGACCATTTTCAATAATATTAGAGGCTAACACCTACGAGTTTTTAACCAAGAAATGGTCTCCACCAGAAATCCAAGAATGTGATCTATGGCAAGGAAACCTATGTGGGGTGAGGTTTTGACCAAGAAATGGTCTCCACCAGAAATCCAAGAATGTGATCTATGGCAAGGAAACATATGTGGGGTGAGGTGTATGAGCCTCTGGTCGACGATCAATGGCCACACAACCCCCATTTTTTCGAAAATAGCCATGAATGACCATTTTCAATAATATTAGAGGCTAACACCTACGAGTTTTTAACCAAGAAATGGTCTCCACCAGAAATCCAAGAATGTGATCTATGGCAAGGAAACATATGTGGGGTGAGGTTTTGACCAAGAAATGGTCTCCACGAGAAATCCAAGAATGTGATCTATGGCAAGGAAACATATGTGGGGTGAGGTGTATGAGCCTCTGGTCGAGGATCAATGGCCACACAACCCCCATTTTTTCGAAAATAGCCATGAATGACCATTTTCAATAATATTAGAGGCTAACACCTACGAGTTTTTAACCAAAAATATGGTCTCCACCAGAAATCCAAGAATGTGATCTATGGCAAGGAAACATATGTGGGGTGAGGTTTTGACCAAGAAATGGTCTCCACCAGAAATCCAAGAATGTGATCTATGGCAAGGAAACATATGTGGGGTGAGGTGTATGAGCCTCTGGTCGACGATCAATGGCCACACAAGCCCCATTTTTTTCGAAAATAGCCATGAATGACCATTTTCAATAATATTAGAGGCTAACACCTACGAGTTTTTAACCAAGAAATGGTCTCCACCAGAAATCCAAGAATGTGATCTATGGCAAGGAAACATATGTGGGGTGAGGTTTTGACCAAGAAATGGTCTCCACCAGAAATCCAAGAATGTGATCTATGGCAAGGAAACATATGTGGGGTGATGTGTATGAGCCTCTGGTCGACGATCAATGGCCACACAACCCCAATTTTTTTCGAAAATAGCCATGAATGACCATTTTCAATAATATTAGAGGCTAACACCTACGAGTTTTTAACCAAGAAATGGTCTCCACCAGAAATCCAAGAATGTGATCTATGGCAAGGAAACATATGTGGGGTGAGGTTTTGACCAAGAAATGGTCTCCACCAGAAATCCAAGAATGTGATCTATGGCAAGGAAACATATGTGGGGTGAGGTGTATGAGCCTCTGGTCGACGATCAATGGCCACACAACCCCCATTTTTTCGAAAATAGCCATGAATGACCATTTTCGATAATATTAGAGGCTAACACCTACGAGTTTTTAACCAAGAAATAGTCTCCACCAGAAATCCAAGAATGTGATCTATGGCAAGGAAACATATGTGGGGTGAGGTTTTGCCCAAGAAATGGTCTCCACCAGAAATCCAAGAATGTGATCTATGGCAAGGAAACATATGTGGGGTGAGGTGTATGAGCCTCTGATCGACGATCAATGGCCACACAACCCGCATTTTTTTCGAAAATAGCCATGAATGACCATTTTCAATAATATTAGAGGCTAGCACCTACGAGTTTTTAACCAAGAAATGGTCTCCACCAGAAATCCAAGAATGTGATCTATGGCAAGGAAACATATGTGGGGTGAGGTGTATGAGCCTCTGGTCGACGATCAATGGCCACACAACCCCCATTTTTTTCGAAAATAGCCATGAATGACCATTTTCAATAATATTAGAGGCTAACACCTACGAGTTTTTAACCAAGAAATGGTCTCCACCAGAAATCCAAGAATGTGATCTATGGCAAGGAAACCTATGTGGGGTGAGGTTTTGACCAAGAAATGGTCTCCACCAGAAATCCAAGAATGTGATCTATGGCAAGGAAACATATGTGGGGTGAGGTGTATGAGCCTCTGGTCGACGATCAATGGCCACACAACCCCCATTTTTTTCGAAAATAGCCATGAATGACCATTTTCAATAATATTAGAGGCTAACACCTACGAGTTTTTAACCAAGAAATGGTCTCCACCAGAAATCCAAAAATGTGATCTATGGCAAGGAAACATATGTGGGGTGAGGTTTTGACCAAGAAATGGTCTCCACCAGAAATCCAAGAATGTGATCTATCGCAAGGAAACATATGTGGGGTGAGGTGTATGAGCCTCTGGTCGACGACCAATGGCCACACAACCCCCATTTTTTCGAAAATAGCCATGAATGACCATTTTCAATAATATTAGAGGCTAACACCTACGAGTTTTTAACCAAGAAATAGTCTCCACCAGAAATCCAAGAATGTGATCTATGGCAAGGAAACATATGTGGGGTGAGGTTTTGACCAAGAAATGGTCTCCACCAGAAATCCAAGAATGTGATCTATGGCAAGGAAACATATGTGGGGTGAGGTGTATGAGCCTCTGGTCGACGATCAATGGCCACACAACCCCCATTTTTTTCGAAAATAGCCATGAATGACCATTTTCAATAATATTAGAGGCTAACACCTACGAGTTTTTAACCAAGAAATGGTCTCCACCAGAAATCCAAGAATGTGATCTATGGCAAGGAAACATATGTGGGGTGAGGTTTTGACCAAGAAATGGTCTCCACCAGAAATCCAAGAATGTGATCTATGGCAAGGAAACATATGTGGGGTGAGGTGTATGAGCCTCTGGTCGACGATCAATGGCCACACAACCCCCATTTTTTTCGAAAATAGCCATGAATGACCATTTTCAATAATATTAGAGGCTAACACCTACGAGTTTTTAACCAAGAAATGGTCTCCACCAGAAATCCAAAAATGTGATCTATGGCAAGGAAACATATGTGGGGTGAGGTTTTGACCAAGAAATGGTCTCCACCAGAAATCCAAGAATGTGATCTATCGCAAGGAAACATATGTGGGGTGAGGTGTATGAGCCTCTGGTCGACGACCAATGGCCACACAACCCCCATTTTTTCGAAAATAGCCATGAATGACCATTTTCAATAATATTAGAGGCTAACACCTACGAGTTTTTAACCAAGAAATAGTCTCCACCAGAAATCCAAGAATGTGATCTATGGCAAGGAAACATATGTGGGGTGAGGTTTTGACCAAGAAATGGTCTCCACCAGAAATCCAAGAATGTGATCTATGGCAAGGAAACATATGTGGGATGAGGTGTATGAGCCTCTGGTCGACGATCAATGGCCACACAACCCCCATTTTTTTCGAAAATAGCCATGAATGACCATTTTCAATAATATTAGAGGCTAACACCTACGAGTTTTTAACCAAGAAATGGTCTCCACCAGAAATCCAAGAATGTGATCTATGGCAAGGAAACATATGTGGGGTGAGGTTTTGACCAAGAAATGGTCTCCACCAGAAATCCAAGAATGTGATCTATGGCAAGGAAACATATGTGGGGTGAGGTGTATGAGCCTCTGGTCGACGATCAATGGCCACACAACCCCCATTTTTTTCGAAAATAGCCATGAATGACCATTTTCAATAATATTAGAGGCTAACACCTACGAGTTTTTAACCAAGAAATGGTCTCCACCAGAAATCCAAGAATGTGATCTATGGCAAGGAAACATATGTGGGGTGAGGTGTATGAGCCTCTGGTCGACGATCAATGGCCACACAACCCCCATTTTTTCGAAAATAGCCATGAATGACCATTTTCAATAATATTAGAGGCTAACACCTACGAGTTTTTAACCAAGAAATGGTCTCCACCAGAAATCCAAGAATGTGATCTATGGCAAGGAAACCTATGTGGGGTGAGGTTTTGACCAAGAAATGGTCTCCACCAGAAATCCAAGAATGTGATCTATGGCAAGGAAACATATGTGGGGTGAGGTGTATGAGCCTCTGGTCGACGATCAATGGCCACACAACCCCCATTTTTTTCGAAAATAGCCATGAATGACCATTTTCAATAATATTAGAGGCTAACACCTACGAGTTTTTAACCAAGAAATGGTTTCCACCAGAAATCCAAGAATGTGATCTATGGCAAGGAAACATATGTGGGGTGAGGTTTTGACCAAGAAATGGTCTCCACCAGAAATCCAAGAATGTGATCTATGGCAAGGAAACATATGTGGGGTGAGGTGTATGAGCCTCTGATCGACGATCAATGGCCACACAACCCCCATTTTTTCGAAAATAGCCATGAATGACCATTTTCAATAATATTAGAGGCTAACACCTACGAGTTTTTAACCAAGAAATGGTCTCCACCAGAAATCCAAGAATGTGATCTATGGCAAGGAAACATATGTGGGGTGAGGTGTATGAGCCTCTGGTCGATGATCAATGGCCACACAACCCCCATTTTTGTCGAAAATAGCCATGAACGACCATTTTCAATAATATCGAAGGCTAACACCTACGGATTTTAGACCAAGAAATGGTCTCCATCAGAAATCCAAGAATGTGATCTATGGTAAGGAAACATATGTGGGGTGAGGTGTACGAGCCTCTGGTCGATGATCAATTGCCACACAACCCCCATTTTGTCGAAAATAGCCATGAACGACCATTTACAATAATACCGAAGGCTAACACCTACGGATTTTTGACCAAGAAATGGTCTCCACCAGAAATCCAAGAATGTGATCTATGGCAAGGAAACATATGTGGGGTGAGGTGTATGAGCCTCTGGTCGACGATCAATGGCCAGACAACCCCCATTTTGCCGAAAATAGCCATGAATGACCATTTTCAATAATACCGAAGGCTAAGACCTACGGATTTTTGACCAAGAAATGGTCTCCACCAGAAATCCAAAAATGTGATCTATGGCAAGGAAACATATGTGGGGTGAGGTGTATGAGCCTCTGGTCGATGATCAATGGCCACACAACCCCCATTTTTGTCGAAAATAGCCATGAATGACCATTTACAATAATACCGAAGGCTAACACCTACGGATTTTTGACCAAGAAATGGTCTCCACCAGAAATCCAAAATGTGATCTACGACAAGGAAACATATGTGGGGTGAGGTGTATGAGCCGTCTGGTCGACGATCAATGGCCACACAACCCCCATTTTGCCGAAAATAGCCATGAGCGACCATTTTCAATAATATTAGAGGCTAAGACCTACGGATTTTTGACCAAGAAATGGTCTCCACCAGAAATCCAAGAATGTGATCTATGGCAAGGAAACATATGTGGGGTGAGGTGTATGAGCCTCTGGTCGACGATCAATGGCCACACAACCCCCATTTTTTATGAAAATAGCCATGAGCGACCTTGAAAATAGCCATGAGCGACCATTTTCAATAATACTAGAGGCTAACACCTACGGATTTTTGACCAAGAAATGGTCTCCACCAGAAATCCAAGAATGTGATCTATGGCAAGGAAACATATATGGGGTGAGGTGTATGAGCCTCTGGTCGATGATCAATGGCCACACAACCCCCATTTTTGTCGAAAATAGCCATGAACGACCATTTTCAATAATACCGAAGGCTAACACCTACGGATTTTTGACCAAGAAATGGTCTCCACCAGAAATCCAAGAATGTGATCTATGGCAAGGAAACATATGTGGGGTGAGGTGTATGAGCCTCTGGTCGATGATCAATGGCCACACAACCCCCATTTTTGTCGAAAATAGCCATGAACGACCATTTTCAATAATATCGAAGGCTAACACCTACGGATTTTTGACCAAGAAATGGTCTCCACCAGAAATCCAAGAATGTGATCTATGGCAAGGAAACATATGTGGGGTGAGGTGTATGAGCCTCTGGTCGACGATCAATGGCCACACAACCCCCATTTTTTATGAAAATAGCCATGAGCGACCATTTTCAATAATACTAGAGGCTAACACCTACGGATTTTAGACCAAGAAATGGTCTCCACCAGAAATCCAAGAATGTGATCTATGGCAAGGAAACATATGTGGGGTGATGTGTATGAGTGTCTGGTCGATGATCAATGGCCACACAACCCCCATTTTTGTCGAAAATAGCCATGAACGACCATTTTCAATAATACTAGAGGCTAAGACCTACGGATTTTTGACCAAGAAATGGTCTCCACCAGAAATCCAAGAATGTGATCTATGGCAAGGAAACATATGTGGAGTGAGGTGTACGATCCTCTGGTCAATGATCAATGGCCACACAACCCCCATTTTTGTCGAAAATAGCCATGAATGACCATTTTCAAAAATACCGAAGGCTAACACGTTCGGATTTTTGACCAAGAAATGGTCTCCACCAGAAATCCAAGAATGTGATCTATGGAAAGGAAACATATGTGGGGTGAGGTGTATGAGCGTCTGGTCGATGATCAATGGCCACACAACCCCCATTTTTGTCGAAAATAGCCATGAACGACCATTTTCAATAATACCGAAGGCTAACACGTACGGATTTTAGACCAAGAAATGGTCTCCACCAGATGGGGTGAGGTGTACGAGCCTCTGGTCGATGATCAATGGCCACACAACCCCCATTTTTGTCGAAAATAGCCATGAATGACCATTTTCAATAATACCGAAGGCTAACACCTACGGATTTTTGACCAAGAAATGGTTTCCACCAGAAATCCAAGAATGTGATCTACGACAAGGAAACATATGTGGGGTGAGGTGTATGAGCCTCTGGTCGACGATCAATGGCCACACAACCCCCATTTTGCCGAAAATAGCCATGAATGACCATTTTCAATAATACCGAAGGCTAAGACCTACGGATTTTTGACCAAGAAATGGTCTCCACAGAAATCCAAGAATGTGATCTATGGCAAGGAAACATATGTGGGGTGAGGTGTATGAGCCTCTGGTCGATGATCAATGGCCACACAACCCCCATTTTTGTCGAAAATAGCCATGAATGACCATTTACAATAATACCGAAGGCTAACACCTACGGATTTTTGACCAAGAAATGGTCTCCACCAGAAATCCAAGAATGTGATCTACGACAAGGAAACATATGTGGGGTGAGGTGTATGAGCCTCTGGTCGATGATCAATGGCCACACAACCCCCATTTTTGCCGAAAATAGCCATGAGCGACCATTTTCAATAATACACCTGTTGGGGACTTGTTCTCAAATGCTAAGAGTTAAGAACAAGGCAACATAAAAAGTGTTAAGTGTTAAAGTCCTTCGTCCTTCGAAGCATTATGTCCCTTCGGGAAATAATGAGTTTCGGACGAAGGTCATAAGAGACATACCTTCGTAAACATAACAAGTAATGACGAAGGATTCATATAAAGCATGAAATATAATATAAGCATCATCATAGAATCATTTCTATTTTATTAACATGGAAAAATAGAAATGATTTCAAATTACAAATGTACCTTCGGTCCTGGGAGAAGGTAAAAAGTACAAGCGTGACGCAAAAGCAAATGCCAAGTCAACGTGAACAGTACGGGGATACTGTTCACCTATTTATAGACACGGGACACAGCCCTTACAAAATTACATTTATGCCCTTTACATCTGACAATAACTCTATAGTAATCCATCGAGGTCCGAATAGCCTTTTCATCTTTAAGTCGGTTTCCTTTCCTGCCACCATGCCGAAGCTTTTCTGCTCACAGCTTCGGTGCTGTATCAACCTTCGTATGCTTTGAGCTTCTCCCTCTGTGATACCGATTCGAGTCCGAAGATACCTGTTTGCACATTATACTCCAGAAACACTATTAAATCATGTTTTTGAGGACCTTCGGACGCCGAAGGTCCCCAACAGTAGCCCCTCGCAATATTAATTTGTTTGAAATAATAAATTCAGATTGCGATATGAACGAAGGCTTTATGCCGAAGGTCCGAAAAAACACCTTCCCTTTGCTAGAATAGCAACATTCAATGACAAATGGGGTCTTTCAACTTTCAACGCATCAAGCGTATAAATACGGCCATACCGCAAACTTATTTTGCACGCTTTCTGGCCAACCACTCCTGCTCAGTGATTTTTTAGCTCTTGTGCACTGTGATCTGCTAAGCTTTTAGCTTTGAAGCTTCGGCTTTGAAAACAGTTTTTTAGTGTTTCCGAAGATGTCTGAAGCTGCTAAGAAGGCTGCTGCTGAGATGAAGCTGAGTCTTGATGAAGAGAAGAACTTAGGGTTTCTTATAGCAATGTCGAAGACCAACACAGAAAAGATCACCAGGGAAATTCTGGAAGGGCTGTCTGAAGATACTGGTGACAGTGACAGTTTTGATGTGGACAGCGGTGGCGAAGACTTCGAAGATCGCCCCTGGCGACCAAGCCATTCAGTTTATGGTAAGTAATGACTGAACCCATGCCCACGAAGCTAAGTCCATTAGGGCCTCGACTGACGAAGCTTTTTCAAAAGGTGGCGGAGCCGGAAAAAACGAAGATAGCCAAAGCGAAAAGGCAAAGAATTATTGCCGTAACAGAAGTTATTGACAAGACGCCACCGAGGGCGTCAATTCAGAAAACACCAGCTGTTGAGGGCACAGAAAATGTCGAAGTCGCACCTTCGGAGGTCGCGGCTACCGAAGCCGCTACAGCCGAAGATGTAAACTTAGAATCTACTATTGAAGACATCAACAAAATTTTAACAGACATGGCTGCAGAAGAAGCTGCCGCCACTGCTGAAGAAACCATGGCCACAGTGCCTGGGAAAGGGAAAGAAATAGCCGAAGACACTTCGGACGACGAAGCCCACTCATTTCAAAATTTAGTCGGGCAAAAACTGTCGAAGGCCGAAAAAGAAGAGCTTAAGGAATACGCCAAATCTTGCGGATACAAGCCAGGAGTTCTTCTATTTGGAGGCATTGATGATGAAAAACTGGGCTGCATCCGGGACCAAACCAGAGCTAAGGTCATCGGTACTCTGTCAAAGAGTATCGGTTTTCCGAAGCTAGAGATAGATATCAGCCGCTACCGACGACAACATATCGTCGGCAGCTTATTTTATTCAAATTTCAAGGTAAACATCCTTCTTTCTAACTTCTATTGTTTTTTAATAATGGCAATATTCTTTAACGAAGGTTGTTTATTTGCAGAGCATGCTTCTAAGCAAAGCTTTGAGGATGCAGCAAGATCTAGAAGATAAGAAGCACGAAGCTATAATTGAAAATTTAGAGAGCAAGATAAAAGAACAATCAGCTATTATTGAAAAGAAAGACTTCGAACTTCAATCAACCGAAGGCTTGCTGGCAGAGACTGAAGCCAAAGTAGCAGAATTGAATTCGAAGCTTCTCTGCCAATCAAAACAATTTGAACAAGAGAAGCTAGAACTTGATTCGAAACTTGAAGCCGAAGTCCAAGCCAACTCAAATTTGAAGAAATCATTAACAAGCCTTCAGGATAAATGTTTGAATTTTAGCAACAATTGTATCCAACAACTAAAGAAGATCTTTTACTCAGTTGGAGCCAGCAGCGGGAAATTTACCCCTTCGGATGAAGATTTACCAAAAGCCTTCGATCATATCGAAGCTGAAATTGAAGAACTTGACGAAGTTATAGCTGGGCACGGTGACTTCTATGCCTGGGTAGCTTCTCGGGGTACTGCTGCAGCATTCCTGAAGGCTGGCTGTGAGCATGGAAAGATTGTCAACAGGCCCAACTTCGCCCTGTCTCCATCAATTCTCGACGACATTCCTGACCTCGCCCGGAGCATCTCAAATAGATTCATAAAAATGATATGGACAAAAGGCGGGCGAGAGAAGGCTGGGGACGAAGCTCGAAGTCATCTTGAACCAGTAAGAAATCATACTTTGTACTTACCTTCTCCTTCACACTTGATTTTTACTCGGGATACCTTGATTCATGTAGGATGACGAAGCTGAAGGTGATACTTAAAGGATATGCCGCCGAAGCAGAAACCTGACGAAGATTAATAGGAGTAGACTAGAAAAAACTCAGGAGAATTTGTAACAACTTTTTGTAAATACAATTAATCTATTCTCAAGGAACTTTGTTCATACCTTGTAATATATTCTTACCCTTTTATTGAGACGCTTTGATGTGGACGAAATCAGTATTTTGAGCCGAAGGCGAAAAAACACCTTCCCTTCTTTTCGTACACAACGAAGCATAAAAGACCATTTCTTCTTTTTGCCAAAGCTTTTCTTTTTTGTACATGACGAAACATAAAAGACCGCTTCTTCCTCTTGCCGAAGCTTTTTCTTTTTTGTACATAACGGAACATAAAAGACCACTTCTTCCTTTTGCCGAAGCAACCACTTAGGAACACAAATGCTATGAATGAATGCTTATGAATGCAAATGCTATGATGTAATGTGCGAATGAATGTCCAAAGCATATAACCGAAGCCACACTCAACCATTATTTCCTTGGAATCAACCACACATCAGCTCTGCATTCCCTTAGGAACGACTTTGGAGCTTCCTCGTCTTTTACTTAGACGGTATAAACTCTGCATTCCCTTAGGAACGTCTTTGGAGTTTCTTCGCCTTTTACTTAGGCGGTATAAGCTCTGCATTCCCTTAGGAACGTCTTTGGAGCTTCTTCGTCTTTTACTTAGACGGTATAAACTCTGCATTCCCTTAGGAACGTCTTTGGAGTTTCTTCGCCTTTTACTTAGGCGGTATAAGCTCTGCATTCCCTTAGGAACGTCTTTGGAGCTTCTTCTCTTTTTTCTTTTTCAGTTCCTGCACTCGATGGTGCGTTCTCAGCTGTTACATTTACATTTTTTGGGGGATTTTGCTCTTATAAGACTAAAAAAGGAAATTACACATGATGGCCCCATTAAAAACCTTTCTCCCCCTTCGGAAAGGAAAAGGGTGCCATGAAAAAGAAAAGAAAAAACATAAAAAATTACATCATGTTATACATAGTATCGCCGAAGCTCATCCGCATTCCAAGACCTTGGAATTTCGTTGCCATCCATGTCCTTTAATCTGTACGATCCAGGCCTTGACGAAGATACTACTAAGAATGGTCCTTCCCATTTCAACTGTAGCTTACCCACTGTATCTGGGTTAGCCACTCTCCGAAGCACCAAGTGTCCCAGCTCAATATTTTTTAACCGGACTTTTCTATCTCGCCATTTAACTGTTTCAGCCTGATATTTATTGATATTCTCCACGGCGTGAAGCCTGATCCCTTCTAAAGCATCCTTTTCCACAAGGCAAGCATCTTCGGGACCTGATTCTGCCGAAGCTACTACTCTTATTGATCCAGCTTTGGCTTCTTCCGGGGTTATTGCTTCGTCTCCGAATAATAACTTGAATGGGGTAAAGCCTGTAGATCTTGATGCTGTTGTATTGTGGCTCCACACCACTTTGGTTAACTGGTCTGGCCACTTTAAGCTTCAGGGACTTAAGCCTGTGAAGAAAATGAGTTTTCCTCGTGGGAAACAACGAAATTATTTCATGAAAACTAACAATGTTCTTTGTTTCACAGAAAATAAAACTGAATAGAAAAGACTGCTATCAAAGGTAGGATATGTGTCAATAAATGTGCTTCGACTCTGGCACAGTGCTGTTGACTGTGCGAGCTTCGGATTGTTCTCTGAAGTCCCTTTGGTGTGGGGCATATTGACTCCCTTCTGGCTGTTGACCCTGTTGCAGTGGAGGTGGAGGCGGAGGCTGCTGCCAGGAAGCTTGAGGTTGACTTGCCGAAGCTACAGAAGCTGCAGGGTGGTTGTCTATGTATTGTGGGATGTAAGGTGGATGATACGAAGCAGTATGCATGACCTGCTTCGGCTGAGCTTGTTGAGATGCAGCTTCGGCTATTTCCTTTTGCTTCTGGATGGTAACATGGCACATCCTGGTAGTATGACCTTTGTTTTCACCACAGAATAAGCAAAATATTCTTCTGGGTTGATCCCCGAATCTTCCGCCGAAGCCCCTGGCGCCTCTGCCTCTTGGAGCTGGTGGTCGGAAGGAGCTTTGCTGTTGCCCCGAAGCCTGTGAGGAGTACTGTGGCCTTTGCTGCTGGCTCCCCTTATCATCATTTTGATTGGAATTATGAATTGATCTGACATGCCTCGGATAGAATCTTCCTCCGAAGCCCCTGGTCATCTCAGAAAATCTGAAGGCCTCCTCCCTTCTTTGGCGAAAATCATTGTCAGCTCGAATATATTCATCCATTTTCTGGAGCAGCTTCTCCAGCGTTTGTGGTGGCTTCCTGGCAAAATACTGCGCTGATGGCCCTGGCCGAAGCCCCTTGATCATGGCCTCAATGACAATCTCATTGGGCACTGTCGGCGCCTGTGCTCTTAAACGCAGAAACCTTCGGACATATGCCTGAAGGTATTCTTCGTGGTCCTGGGTGCACTGGAAAAGGGCCTGAGCAGTGACCGGCTTTGTTTGAAACCCTTGGAAACTAGTTATGAGCATATCTTTCAGTTTCTGCCAAGAAGTGATTGTCCCTGGCCGAAGAGAAGAGTACCAGGTCTGAGCAACACTTCTGACGGCCATGACGAAGGATTTTGCCATGACTGCCGTATTGCCACCGCATGAAGATATTGTTGCCTCGTAGCTCATTAGGAATTGCTTCGGGTCTGAGTGACCGTCATATATGGGAAGCTGAGGTGGCTTGTAAGTCTGTGGCCAAGGTGTAGCCTGCAATTCTGTTGAAAGAGGAGAAGCATCATCAAAAGCAAAGTTTCCATGATGGAGATTTTCATACCAGTCGTCCTCATTGCGGAAATCTTCCTGATGAAGCTCTCTGCGTGGAGGCCTTCGGGTTTGATCATCTTTAACGAAATGACGGACCTCTTCCGAAGCTTCATCTATCTGTCTCTGAAGATCAGCTAGACGAGCCATCTTTTCCTTCCTGCGCTGAACTTGTTGCTGAAGGATCTCCAAATTTTGAATTTCCTGATCAAGATCATCATCCGGAGGTGTTGGACTGACAGCCTTCCTTTTCTGGCTTCGGGCTTCTCTAAGAGAAATAACATCCTGATTGGGATCCAGCGACTGCAGTGTGCCAGCTCCTGTTGTTGAAGCCTTCTTCGGCGGCATGACGAAGGTGACGCTCGCCGAAGGTATTCAAAGCTCAAGAAATGGAAGTGAGTTCACCGGAGGTGGGCGCCAATGTTGGGGACTTGTTCTCAAATGCTAAGAGTTAAGAACAAGGCAACATAAAAAGTGTTAAGTGTTAAAGTCCTTCGTCCTTCGAAGCATTATGTCCCTTCGGGAAATAATGAGTTTCGGACGAAGGTCATAAGAGACATACCTTCGTAAACATAACAAGTAATGACGAAGGATTCATATAAAGCATGAAATATAATATAAGCATCATCATAGAATCATTTCTATTTTATTAACATGGAAAAATAGAAATGATTTCAAATTACAAATGTACCTTCGGTCCTGGGAGAAGGTAAAAAGTACAAGCGTGACGCAAAAGCAAATGCCAAGTCAACGTGAACAGTACGGGGATACTGTTCACCTATTTATAGACACGGGACACAGCCCTTACAAAATTACATTTATGCCCTTTACATCTGACAATAACTCTATAGTAATCCATCGAGGTCCGAATAGCCTTTTCATCTTTAAGTCGGTTTCCTTTCCTGCCACCATGCCGAAGCTTTTCTGCTCACAGCTTCGGTGCTGTATCAACCTTCGTATGCTTTGAGCTTCTCCCTCTGTGATACCGATTCGAGTCCGAAGATACCTGTTTGCACATTATACTCCAGAAACACTATTAAATCATGTTTTTGAGGACCTTCGGACGCCGAAGGTCCCCAACAACACCTCACCCCACATATGTTTCCTTGCCATAGATCACATTCTTGGATTTCTGGTGGAGACCATTTCTTGGTCAAAAATCCGTAGGTGTTAGCCTTCGGTATTATTGAAAACGGTCGTTCATGGCGATTTTCGGCAAAAATGGGGGTTGTGTGGCCATTGATCATCGACCAGACGCTCATACACCTCACCCCACATATGTTTCCTTGCCATAGAATGACCATTTTCAAAAATACCAAAGGCTAACACCTACGGATTTTTGACCAAGAAATGGTCTCCACCATAAATCCAAGAATGTGATCTATGGCAAGGAAACATATGTGGGGTGAGGTGTATTATTGAAAATGGTCGCTCATGGCTATTTTCGTAGATCACATTCTTGGATTTCTGGTGGAGACCATTTCTTGGTCAAAAATCCGTAGGTGTTAGGCCTTCGATATTATTGAAAATGGTCATTCATGGCTATTTTCGGCAAAATGGGGGTTGTGTGGCCATTGATCGTCGACCAGAGGCTCATACACCTCACCCCACATATGTTTCCTTGTCGTAGATCACATTCTTGGATTTCTGGTGGAGACCATTTCTTGGTCAAAAATCCGCAGGTGTTAGCCTTCGATATTATTGAAAATGGTCGTTCATGGCTATTTTCGACAAAAATGGGGGTTGTGTGGCCATTGATCATCGACCAGAGGCTCATACACCTCACCCCACATATGTTTCCTTGCCATAGATCACATTCTTGGATTTCTGGTGGAGACCATTTCTTGGTCAAAAATCCGTAGGTCTTAGCCTCTAATATTATTGAAAATGGTCGCTCATGGCTATTTTCGGCAAAATGGGTGTTGTGTGGCCATTGATCGTCGACCAGAGGCTCATACACTTCACCCCACATATGTTTCCTTGTCGTAGATCACATTGTTGGATTTCTGGTGGAGACCATTTCTTGGTCAAAAATCCGTAGGTGTTAGCCTTCGGTATTATTGTAAATGGTCATTCATGGCTATTTTCGACAAAAATGGGGGTTGTGTGGCCATTGATCATCGACCAGAGGCTCATACACCTCACCCCACATATGTTTCCTTGCCATAGATCACATTCTTGGATTTCTGGTGGAGACCATTTCTTGGTCAAAATTCCGTAGGTCTTAGCCTCTAGTATTATTGAAAATGGTCGCTCATGGCTATTTTCATAAAAAATGGGGGTTGTGTGGCCATTGATCGTCGACCAGAGGCTCATACACCTCACCCCACATATGTTTCCTTGCCATAGATCACATTCTTGGATTTCTGGTGGAGACCATTTCTTGGTCAAAAATCCGTAGGTGTTAGCATTCGATATTATTGAAAATGGTCGTTCATGGCTATTTTCGACAAAAATGGGGGTTGTGTGGCCATTGATCATCGACCAGAGGCTCATACACCTCACCCCACATATGTTTACTTGCCATAGATTACATTCTTGGATTTCTGGTGGAGACCATTTCTTGGTTAAAAACTCGTACGTGTTAGCCTTCGGTATTTTTGAAAATGGTCATTCATGGCTATTTTCGACAAAAATGGGGGTTGTGTGGCCATTGATCATCGACCAGAGGATCGTACACCTCACTCCACATATGTTTCCTTGCCATAGATCACATTCTTGGATTTCTGGTGGAGACCATTTCTTGGTCAAAAATCCGTAGGTCTTAGCCTCTAGTATTATTGAAAATGGTCGTTCATGGCTATTTTCGACAAAAATGGGGGTTGTGTGGCCATTGATCATCGACCAGACGCTCATACACCTCACCCCACATATGTTTCCTTGCCATAGATCACATTCTTGGATTTCTGGTGGAGACCATTTCTTGGTCTAAAATCTGTAGGTGTTAGCCTCTAGTATTATTGAAAATGGTCGCTCATGGCTATTTTCATAAAAAATGGGGGTTGTGTGGCCATTGATCATCGACCAGAGGCTCATACACCTCACCCCACATATGTTTCCTTGCCATAGATCACATTCTTGGATTTCTGGAGGAGACCATTTCTTGGTCAAAAATCCATAGGTGTTAGCCTTCGATATTATTGAAAATGGTCGTTCATGGCTATTTTCGACAAAAATGGGGGTTGTGTGGCCATTGATCATCGACCAGAGGCTCATACACCTCACCCCACATATGTTTCCTTGCCATAGATCACATTCTTGGATTTCTAGTGGAGACCATTTCTTGGTCAAAAATCCGTAGGTGTTAGCCTTCGGTATTATTGAAAATGGTCGTTCATGGCTATTTTCGACAAAAATGGGGGTTGTGTGGCCATTGATCATCGACCAGAGGCTCATACACCTCACCCCACATATGTTTCCTTGCCATAGATCACATTCTTGGATTTCTGGTGGAGACCATTTCTTGGTCAAAAATCCGTAGGTGTTAGCCTCTAGTATTATTGAAAATGGTCGCTCATGGCTATTTTCAAGGTCGCTCATGGCTATTTTCATAAAAAATGGGGGTTGTGTGGCCATTGATCGTCGACCAGAGGCTCATACACCTCACCCCACATATGTTTCCTTGCTATAGATCACATTCTTGGATTTCTGGTGGAGACCATTTCTTGGTCAAAAATCCGTAGGTCTTAGCCTCTAATATTATTGAAAATGGTCGCTCATGGCTATTTTCGGCAAAATGGGGGTTGTGTGGCCATTGATCGTCGACCAGAGGCTCATACACCTCACCCCACATATGTTTCCTTGGCGTAGATCACATTCTTGGATTTCTGGTGGAGACCATTTCTTGGTCAAAAATCCGTAGGTGTTAGCCTTCGGTAATATTGTAAATGGTCATTCATGGCTATTTTCGAAAAAATGGGGGTTGTGTGGCCATTGATCGTCGACCAGACGCTCATACACCTCACCCCACATATGTTTCCTTGCCATAGATCACATTCTTGGATTTATGGTGCAGACCATTTCTTGGTCAAAAATCCGTAGGTGTTAGCCTTCGGTATTATTGAAAATGGTCGTTCATGGCTATTTTCGGCAAAATGGGGGTTGTGTGGCCATTGATCGTCGACCAGAGGCTCATACACCTCACCCCACATATGTTTCCTTGTCGTAGATCACATTCTTGGATTTCTGGTGGAGACCATTTCTTGGTCAAAAATCCGTAGGTGTTAGCCTTCGATATTATTGAAAATGGTCGTTCATGGCTATTTTCGACAAAAATGGGGGTTGTGTGGCCATTGATCGTCGATCAGAGGCTCATACACCTCACCCCACATATGTTTCCTTGTCGTAGATCACATTCTTGGATTTCTGGTGGAGACCATTTCTTGGTCAAAAATCCGTAGGTGTTAGCCTTCGATATTATTGAAAATGGTCGTTCATGGCTATTTTCGACAAAAATGGGGGTTGTGTGGCAATTGATCATCGACCAGAGGCTCATACACCTCACCCCACATATGTTTCCTTGCCATAGATCACATTCTTGGATTTCTGGTGGAGACCATTTCTTGGTCAAAAATCCGTACGTGTTAGCCTTCGGTATTATTGAAAATGGTCGTTCATGGCTATTTTCGACAAAAATGGGGGTTGTGTGGCCATTGATCATCGACCAGAGGCTCGTACACTTCACCCCACATATGTTTTCTTGCCATAGATCAGAATCTTGGATTTCTCGTGGAGACCATTTGTTGGTCAAAATTCGTAGGTGTTAGCCTTCGGTATTATTGAAAATGGTCGTTCATGGCTATTTTCGACAAAAATGGGGGTTGTGTGGCCATTGATCATCGACCAGACGCTCATACACCTCACCCCACATATGTTTCCTTGCCATAGATCACATTCTTGGATTTCTGGTGGAGACCATTTCTTGGTCAAAAATCCGTAGGTGTTAGCCTTCGATATTATTGAAAATGGTCATTCATGGCTATTTTTGACAAAAATGGGGGTTGTGTGGCCATTGATCTTCCACCAGAGGCTCATACACCTCACCCCACATATGTTTCCTTGCCATAGATCACATTCTTGGATTTCTGGTGGAGACCATTTCTTGGTCAAAAATCCGTAGGTGTTAGCCTTCGGTATTATTGAAAATGGTCGTTCATGGCTATTTTCGACAAAAATGGGGGTTGTGTGGCCATTGATCATCGACCAGACGCTCATACACCTCACCCCACATATGTTTCCTTGCCATAGATCACATTCTTGGATTTCTGGTGGAGACCATTTCTTGGTCAAAAACTCGTACGTGTTAGCCTTCGATATTATTGAAAATGGTCGTTCATGGCTATTTTCGACAAAAATGGGGGTTGTGTGGCCATTGATCATCGACCAGAGGCCTCATAAATCTCACCCCACATATGTTTCCTTGCCATAGATCACATTCTTGGATTTCTGGTGGAGACCATTTCTTGGGCAAAAATCCGTAGGTGTTAGCCTTCGGTATTATTGAAAATGGTCATTCATGGCTATTTTCGGCAAAATGGGGGTTGTGTGGCCATTGATCGTCGACCAGACGCTCGTACACCACACCCCACATATGTTTCCTTGCCATATATCACATTTTTGGATTTATGGTGGAGACCATTTCTTGGTCAAAAATCCGTAGGTGTTAGCCTTCGATATTATTGAAAATGGTCATTCATGGCTATTTTCGACAAAAATGGGGGTTGTGTGGCCATTGATCTTCGACCAGAGGCTCATACACCTCACTACACATATGTTTCCTTGTCGTAGATCACATTCTTGGATTTCTGGTGGAGACCATTCTTGGTCAAAAATCCGTAGGTGTTAGCCTTCGATATTATTGAAAATGGTCATTCATGGCTATTTTCGGCAAAATGGGGGTTGTGTGGCCATTGATCGTCAACCAGAGGCTCATACACCTCACCCCACATATGTTTCCTTGTCGTAGATCACATTCTTGGATTTCTGGTGGAGACCATTTCTTGGTCAAAAATCCGTAGGTGTTAGCCTTCGATATTATTGAAAATGGTCGTTCATGGCTATTTTCGACAAAAAATGGGGGTTGTGTGGCCATTGATCATCGACCAGAGGCTCATACACCTCACCCCACATATGTTTCCTTGCCATAGATCACATTCTTGGATTTCTGGTGGAGACCATTTCTTGGTCAAAAATCCGTAGGTCTTAGCCTCTAATATTATTGAAAATGGTCGCTCATGGCTATTTTCGGCAAAATGGGGGTTGTGTGGCCATTGATCGTCGACCAGAGGCTCATACACCTCACCCCACATATGTTTCCTTGTCGTAGATCACATTCTTGGATTTCTGGTGGAGACCATTTCTTGGTCAAAAATCCGTAGGTGTTAGCCTTCGGTATTATTGTAAATGGTCATTCATGGCTATTTTCGACAAAAATGGGGGTTGTGTGGCCATTGATCATCGACCAGAGGCTCATACACCTCACCCCACATATGTTTCCTTGCCATAGATCACATTCTTGGATTTCTGGTGGAGACCATTTCTTGGTCAAAAATCCGTAGGTCTTAGCCTCTAGTATTATTGAAAATGGTCGCTCATGGCTATTTTCATAAAAAATGGGGGTTGTGTGGCCATTGATCGTCGACCAGAGGCTCATACACCTCACCCCACATATGTTTCCTTGCCATAGATGACATTCTTGGATTTCTGGTGGAGACCATTTCATGGTCAAAAATCCGTAGGTGTTAGCCTTCGATATTATTGAAAATGGTCGTTCATGGCTACTTTCGACAAAAATGGGGGTTGTGTGGCCATTGATCATCGACCAGAGGCTCATACACCTCACCCCACATATGTTTCCTTGCCATAGATCACATTCTTGGATTTCTGGTGGAGACCAATTCTTGGTTAAAAACTCGTAGGTGTTAGCCTTCGGTATTATTAAAAATGGTCATTCATGGCTATTTTCGGCAAAATGGGGGTTGTGTGGCCATTGATCATCGACCAGAGGCTCATACACCTCACCCCACATATGTTTCCTTGCCATAGATCACATTCTTGGATTTCTGGTGGAGACCATTTCTTGGTCAAAAATCCGAACGTGTTAGCCTTCGGTATTTTTGAAAATGGTCATTCATGGCTATTTTCGACAAAAATGGGGGTTGTGTGGCCATTGATCATCGACCAGAGGATCGTACACCTCACTCCACATATGTTTCCTTGCCATAGATCACATTCTTGGATTTCTGGTGGAGACCATTTCTTGGTCAAAAATCCGTAGGTCTTAGCCTCTAGTATTATTGAAAATGGTCGTTCATGGCTATTTTCGACAAAAATGGGGGTTGTGTGGCCATTGATCATCGACCAGACGCTCATACACCTCACCCCACATATGTTTCCTTGCCATAGATCACATTCTTGGATTTCTGGTGGAGACCATTTCTTGGTCTAAAATCCGTAGGTGTTAGCCTCTAGTATTATTGAAAATGGTCGCTCATGGCTATTTTCATAAAAAATGGGGGTTGTGTGGCCATTGATCGTCGACCAGAGGCTCATACACCTCACCCCACATATGTTTCCTTGCCATAGATCACATTCTTGGATTTCTGGTGGAGTACCATTTCTTGGTCAAAAATCTGTAGGTGTTAATCTTCGATATTATTGAAAATGGTCGTTCATGGCTATTTTCGACAAAAATGGGGGTTGTGTGGCCATCGATCATCGACCAGAGGCTCATACACCTCACCCCACATATGTTTCCTTGCCATAGATCACATTCTTGGATTTCTGGTGGAGACCATTTCTTGGTCAAAAATCCGTAGGTGTTAGCCTTCGGTATTATTGAAAATGGTCGTTCATGGCTATTTTCGACAAAAATGGGGGTTGTGTGGCCATTGATCATCGACCAGAGGCTCATACACCTCACCCCACATATGTTTCCTTGCCATAGATCACATTCTTGGATTTCTGGTGGAGACCATTTCTTGGTCAAAAATCCGTAGGTGTTAGCCTCTAGTATTATTGAAAATGGTCGCTCATGGCTATTTTCAAGGTCGCTCATGGCTATTTTCATAAAAAATGGGGGTTGTGAGGCCATTGATCGTCGACCAGAGGCTCATACACCTCACCCCACATATGTTTCCTTGCCATAGATCACATTCTTGGATTTATGGTGGAGACCATTTCTTGGTAAAAATCCGTAGGTCTTAGCCTCTAATATTATTGAAAATGGTCGCTCATGGCTATTTTCGGCAAAATGGGGGTTGTGTGGCCATTGATCGTCGACCAGAGGCTCATACACCTCACCCCACATATGTTTCCTTGTCGTAGATCACATTCTTGGATTTCTGGTGGAGACCATTTCTTGGTCAAAAATCCGTAGGTGTTAGCCTTCGGTATTATTGTAAATGGTCATTCATGGCTATTTTCGAAAAAAAATGGGGGTTGTGTGGCCATTGATCGTCGACCAGACGCTCATACACCTCACCCCACATATGTTTCCTTGCCATAGATCACATTCTTGGATTTATGGTGGAGACCATTTCTTGGTCAAAAATCCGTAGGTGTTAGCCTTCGGTATTATTGAAAATGGTCGTTCATGGCTATTTTCGGCAAAATGGGGGTTGTGTGGCCATTGATCGTCGACCAGAGGCTCATACACCTCACCCCACATATGTTTCCTTGTCGAAGATCACATTCTTGGATTTCTGATGGAGACCATTTCTTGGTAAAAAATTCGTTGGTGTTAGCCTTCGATATTATTGAAAATGGTCGTTCATGGCTATTTTCGACAAAAATGTGGGTTGTGTGGCCATTGATCGTCGACCTGAGGCTCATACACCTCACCCCACATATGTTTCCTTGTCGTAGATCACATTCTTGGATTTCTGGTGGAGACCATTTCTTGGTCAAAAATCCGTAGGTGTTAGCCTTCGATATTATTGAAAATGGTCGTTCATGGCTATTTTCGACAAAAATGGGGGTTGTGTGGCCATTGATCATCGACCAGAGGCTCATACACCTCACCCCACATATGTTTCCTTGCCATAGATCACATTCTTGGATTTCTGGTGGAGACAATTTTTGGTCAAAAATCCGTACGTGTTAGCCTTCGGTATTATTGAAAATGGTCGTTCATGGCTATTTTCGACAAAAATGGGGGTTGTGTGGCCATTGATCATCGACCAGAGGCTTGTACACTTCACCCCACATATGTTTTCTTGCCATAGATCAGAATCTTGGATTTCTCGTGGAGACCATTTGTTGGTCAAAAATTCGTAGGTGTTAGCCTTCGGTATTATTGAAAATGGTCGTTCATGGCTATTTTCGACAAAAATGGGGGTTGTGTGGCCATTGATCATCGACCAGACGCTCATACACCTCACCCCACATATGTTTCCTTGCCATAGATCACATTCTTGGATTTCTGGTGGAGACCATTTCTTGGTCAAAAATCCGTAGGTGTTAGCCTTCGATATTATTGAAAATGGTCATTCATGGCTATTTTTGACAAAAATGGGGGTTGTGTGGCCATTGATCTTCCACCAGAGGCTCATACACCTCACCCCACATATGTTTCCTTGCCATAGATCACATTCTTGGATTTCTGGTGGAGACCATTTCTTGGTAAAAAATCCGTAGGTAGTTAGCCTTCGGTATTATTGAAAATGGTCGTTCATGGCTATTTTCGACAAAAATGGGGGTTGTGTGGCCATTGATCATCGACCAGACGCTCATACACCTCACCCCACATATGTTTCCTTGCCATAGATCACATTCTTGGATTTCTGGTGGAGACCATTTCTTGGTCAAAAACTCGTACGTGTTAGCCTTCGATATTATTGAAAATGGTCGTTCATGGCTATTTTCGACAAAAATGGGGGTTGTGTGGCCATTGATCATCGACCAGAGGCTCATAAATCTCACCCCACATATGTTTCCTTGCCATAGATCACATTCTTGGATTTCTGGTGGAGACCATTTCTTGGGCAAAAATCCGTAGGTGTTAGCCTTCGGTATTATTGAAAATGGTCATTCATGGCTATTTTCGGCAAAATGGGGGTTGTGTGGCCATTGATCGTCGACCAGACGCTCGTACACCTCACCCCACATATGTTTCCTTGCCATATATCACATTTTTGGATTTATGGTGGAGACCATTTCTTGGTCAAAAATCCGTAGGTGTTAGCCTTCGATATTATTGAAAATGGTCATTCATGGCTATTTTCGACAAAAATGGGGGTTGTGTGGCCATTGATCTTCGACCAGAGGCTCATACACCTCACTACACATATGTTTCCTTGTCGTAGATCACATTCTTGGATTTCTGGTGGAGACCATTTCTTGGTCAAAAATTCGTAGGTGTTAGCCTTCGATATTATTGAAAATGGTCATTCATGGCTATTTTCGGCAAAATGGGGGTTGTGTGGCCATTGATCGTCGACCAGAGGCTCATACACCTCACCCCACATATGTTTCCTTGTCTGGTGGAGACCATTTCTTGGTCAAAAATCCGTAGGTGTTAGCCTTCGATGTTATTGAAAATGGTCGTTCATGGCTATTTTCGACAAAAATGGGGGTTGTGTGGCCATTGATCATCGACCAGAGGCTCATACACCTCACCCCACATATGTTTCCTTGCCATAGATCACATTCTTGGATTTCTGGTGGAGACCATTTCTTGGTCAAAAATCCGTAGGTCTTAGCCTCTAATATTATTGAAAATGGTCGCTCATGGCTATTTTCGGCAAAATGGGGGTTGTGTGGCCATTGATCGTCGACCAGAGGCTCATACACCTCACCCCACATATGTTTCCTTGTCGTAGATCACATTCTTGGATTTCTGGTGGAGACCATTTCTTGGTCAAAAATCCGTAGGTGTTAGCCTTCGGTATTATTGTAAATGGTCATTCATGGCTTTTTTCGACAAAAATGGGGTTGTGTGGCCATTGATCATCGACCAGAGGCTCATACACCTCACCCCACATATGTTTCCTTGCCATAGATCACATTCTTGGATTTCTGGTGGAGACCATTTCTTGGTCAAAAATCCGTAGGTCTTAGCCTCTAGTATTATTGAAAATGGTTGCTCATGGCTATTTTCATAAAAAAATGGGGGTTGTGTGGCCATTGATCGTCGACCAGAGGCTCATACACCTCACCCCACATATGTTTCCTTGCCATAGATCACATTCTTGGATTTCTGGTGGAGACCATTTCTTGGTCAAAAATCCGTAGGTGTTAGCCTTCGATATTATTGAAAATGGTCGTTCATGGCTATTTTCGACAAAAATGGGGGTTGTGTGGCCATTGATCATCGACCAGAGGCTCATACACCTCACCCCACATATGTTTCCTTGCCATAGATCACATTCTTGGATTTCTGGTGGAGACCATTTCTTGGTTAAAAACTCGTAGGTGTTAGCCTTCGGTATTATTGAAAATGGTCATTCATGGCTATTTTCGGCAAAATGGGGGTTGTGTGGCCATTGATCATCGACCAGAGGCTCATACACCTCACCCCACATATGTTTCCTTGCCATAGATCACATTCTTGGATTTCTGGTGGAGACCATTTCTTGGTCAAAAATCCGAACGTGTTAGCCTTCGGTATTTTTTAAAATGGTCATTCATGGCTATTTTCGACAAAAATGGGGGTTGTGTGGCCATTGATCATCGACCAGAGGATCGTACACCTCACTCCACATATGTTTCCTTGCCATAGATCACATTCTTGGATTTCTGGTGGAGACCATTTCTTGGTCAAAAATCCGTAGGTCTTAGCCTCTAGTATTATTGAAAATGGTCGTTCATGGCTATTTTCGGCAAAATGGGGGTTGTGTGGCCATTGATCATCGACCAGAGGCTCATACACCTCACCCCACATATGTTTCCTTGCCATAGATCACATTCTTGGATTTCTGGTGGAGACCATTTCTTGGTCAAAAATCCGAACGTGTTAGCCTTCGGTATTTTTTAAAATGGTCATTCATGGCTATTTTCGACAAAAATGGGGGTTGTGTGGCCATTGATCATCGACCAGAGGATCGTACACCTCACTCCACATATGTTTCCTTGCCATAGATCACATTCTTGGATTTCTGGTGGAGACCATTTCTTGGTCAAAAATCCGTAGGTCTTAGCCTCTAGTATTATTGAAAATGGTCGTTCATGGCTATTTTCGACAAAAATGGGGGTTGTGTGGCCATTGATCATCGACCAGACGCTCATACACCTCACCCCACATATGTTTCCTTGCCATAGATCACATTCTTGGATTTCTGGCGGAGACCATTTCTTGGTCCAAAATCCGTAGGTGTTAGCCTCTAGTATTATTGAAAATGGTCGCTCATGGCTATTTTCATAAAAAATGGGGGTTGTGTGGCCATTGATCGTCGACCAGAGGCTCATACACCTCACCCCACATATGTTTCCTTGCCATAGATCACATTCTTGGATTTCTGGTGGAGACCATTTCTTGGTCAAAAATCCGTAGGTGTTAGCCTTCGATATTATTGAAAATGGTCGTTCATGGCTATTTTCGACAAAAATGGGGGTTGTGTGGCCATTGATCGTCGACCAGAGGCTCATACACCTCACCCCACATATGTTTCCTTGCCATAGATCACATTCTTGGATTTCTGGTGGAGGCCATTTCTTGGTCAAAAATCCGTAGTTGTTAGCCTTCGGTATTATTGAAAATGGTCGTTCATGGCTATTTTCGACAAAAATGGGGGTTGTGTGGCCATTGATCATCGACCAGAGGCTCATACACCTCACCCCACATATGTTTCCTTGCCATAGATCACATTCTTGGATTTCTGGTGGAGACCATTTCTTGGTCAAAAATCCGTAGGTGTTAGCCTCTAGTATTATTGAAAATGGTCGCTCATGGCTATTTTCAAGGTCGCTCATGGCTATTTTCACAAAAAATGGGGGTTGTGTGGCCATTGATCGTCGACCAGAGGCTCATACACCTCACCCCACATATGTTTCCTTGCCATAGATCACATTCTTGGATTTCTGGTGGAGACCATTTCTTGGTCTAAAATCCGTAGGTGTTAGCCTCTAGTATTATTGAAAATGGTCGCTCATGGCTATTTTCAAGGTCGCTCATGGCTATTTTCATAAAAAATGGGGGTTAGTGTGGCCATTAATCATCGACTAGAGGCTCATAAACCTCACCCCACATATGTTTCCTTGCCATAGATCACATTCTTGGATTTCTGGTGGAGACCATTTCTTGGTCAAAAACTCGTACGTGTTAGCCTTCGGTATTATTGAAAATGGTCGTTCATGGCTATTTTCGACAAAAATGGGGGTTGTGTGGCCATTGATCATCGACCAGAGGCTCGTACACCTCACCCCACATATGTTTCCTTGCCATAGATCACATTCTTTGATTTCTGGTGGAGACCATTTCTTGGTCAAAAATCCGTAGGTGTTAGCCTCTAGTATTATTGAAAATGGGTGCTCATGGCTATTTTCAAGGTCGCTCATGGCTATTTTCATAAAAAATGGGGGTTGTGTGGCCATTTATCATCGACTAGAGGCTCATAAACCTCACCCTCACATATATTTCCTTGCCATAGATCACATTCTTGGATTTCTGGTGGAGACCATTTCTTGGTCAAAAATCCGTAGGTGTTAGCCTTCGGTATTATTGAAAATGGTCGTTCATGGCTATTTTCGACAAAAATGGGGGTTGTGTGGCCATTGATCATCGACCAGACGCTCATACACCTCACCCCACATATGTTTCCTTGCCATAGATCACATTCTTGGATTTCTGGTCGATGATCAATGGCCACACAACCCCCATTTTTGTCAAAAATAGCCATGAACGACCATTTTCAATAATACCGAAGGCTAACACCTACGGATTTTTGACCAAGAAATGGCTCCACCAGAAATCCAAGAATGTGATCCATGGCAAGGAAACATATGTGGGGTGAGGTTTATGAGCCTCTAGTCGATGATAAATGGCCACACAACCCCCATTTTTTATGAAAATAGCCATGAGCGACCATTTTCAATAATACTTGAGGCTAACACATTCGGTTTTTTGCCCAAGAAATGGTCTCCACCAGAAATCCAAGAATGTGATCTACGACAAGGAAACATATGTGTAGTGAGGTGTATGAGTGTCTGGTCGATGATCAATGGTCACACAACCCCCATTTTTGTCGAAAATAGCCATGAACGACAATTTTCAATAATACCGAAGGCTAACACCTATGGATTTTTGACCAAGAAATGGTCTCCACCAGAATCCAAGAATGTGATCTATGGCAAGGAAACATATGTGGGGTGAGGTTTATGAGCCTCTGGTCGATGATAAATGGCCACACAACCCCCATTTTTTATGGAAATAGCCATGAGCGACCTTGAAAATAGCCATAAACGACCATTTTCAATAATACCGAAGGCTAACACGTACGGATTTTAGACCAAGAAATGGTCTCCACCAGATGGGGTGAGGTGTACGAGCCTCTGGTCGATGATCAATGGCCACACAACCCCCATTTTTGTCGAAAATAGCCATGAATGACCATTTTCAATAATACCGAAGGCTAACACCTACGGATTTTTGACCAAGAAATGGTTTCCACCAGAAATGCAAGAATGTAATCTATGGCAAGGAAACATATGTGGGGTGAGGTTTATGAGCCTCTAGTCGATGATAAATGGCCACACAACCCCCATTTTTTATGAAAATAGCCATGAGCGACCTTGAAAATAGCCATGAACGACCATTTTCAATAATACCGAAGGCTAACACGTACAGATTTTAGACCAAGAAATGGTCTCCACCAGATGGGGTGAGGTGTACGAGCCTCTGGTCGATGATCAATGGCCACACAACCCCCATTTTTGTCGAAAATAGCCATGAATGACCATTTTCAATAATACCGAAGGCTAACACCTACGGATTTTTGACCAAGAAATGGTTTCCTTCAGAAATCCAAGAATCTGATCTATGGCAAGGAAACATATGTGGGGTGAGGTGTACGAGCCTCTGGTCGATGATCAATGACCACACAACCCCCATTTTGCCGAAAATAGCCATGAATGACCATTTTCAATAATACCGAAGCCTAACACGTACGAGTTTTTAACCAAGAAATGGTCTCCACCAGAAATCCAAGAATGTGATCTATGGCAAGGAAACATATGTGGGGTGAGGTGTATGAGCCTCTGGTCGATGATCAATGGCCACACAACCCCCATTTTTGTCGAAAATAGCCATGAACGACCATTTTCAATAATATTAGAGGCTAAGACCTACGGATTTTTGACCAAGAAATGGTCTCCACCAGAAATCCAAGAATGTGATCTATGGCAAGGAAACATATGTGGGGTGAGGTGTATGAGCCTCTAGTCGATGATCAATGGCCACACAACCCCCATTTTTGTCGAAAATAGCCATGAACGACCATTTTCAATAATATTAGAGGCTAACACCTACGGATTTTAGACCAAGAAATGGTCTCCACCAGAAATCCAAGAATGTGATATATGGCAAGGAAACATATGTGGGGTGAGGTGTATGAGCGTCTGGTCGATGATCAATGGCCACACAACCGCCATTTTTGTCGAAAATAGCCATGAACGACCATTTTCAATAATACTAGAGGCTAAGACCTACGGATTTTTGACCAAGAAATGGTCACCACCAGAAATCCAAGAATGTGATCTATGGCAAGGAAACATATGTGGAGTGAGGTGTACGATCCTCTGGTCGATGATCAATGGCCACACAACCCCCATTTTTGTCGAAAATAGCCATGAACGACCATTTTCAATAATATCGAAGGCTAACACCTACGGATTTTTGACCAAGAAATGGTCTCCACCAGAAATCCAAGAATGTGATCTATGGCAAGGAAACATATGTGGGGTGAGGTGTATGAGCGTCTGGTCGATGATCAATGGCCACACAACCCCCATTTTTGTCGAAAATAGCCATGAACGACCATTTTCAATAATATCGAAGGCTAACACCTACGGATTTTTGACGAAGAAATGGTCTCCACCAGAAATCCAAGAATGTAATCTATGGCAAGGAAACATATGTGGGGTGAGGTGTATGAGCCTCTGGTCGATGATCAATTGCCACACAACCCCCATTTTGCCGAAAATAGCCATGAACGACCATTTTCAATAATACCGAAGGCTAACACGTACGAGTTTTTGACCAAGAAATGGTCTCCACCAAAAATCCAAGAATGTGATCTATGGCAAGGAAACATATGTGGGGTGAGGTGTATGAGCCTCTGGTCGATGATAAATGGCCACACAACCCCCATTTTTTATGAAAATAGCCATGAGCGACCTTGAAAATAGCCATGAGCGACCATTTTCAATAATACTAGAGGCTAACACCTACGGATTTTAGACCAAGAAATGGTCTCCACAAGAAATCCAAGAATGTGATCTATGGCAAGGAAACATATGTGGGGTGAGGTGTATGAGCGTCTGGTCGATGATCAATGGCCACACAACCCCCATTTTTGTCAAAAATAGCCATGAACGACCATTTTCAATAATACCGAAGGCTAACACCTACGGATTTTTGACCAAGAAATGGTCTCCACCAGAAATCCAAGAATGTGATCTACGGCAAGGAAACATATGTGGTGTGAGGTGTATGAGCCTCTGGTCGACGATCAATGGCCACACAACCCCCATTTTTTATGAAAATAGCCATGAGCGACCATTTTCAATAATACTAGAGGCTAACACCTACGGATTTTAGACCAAGAAATGGTCTCCACCAGAAATCCAAGAATGTGATCTATGGCAAGGAAACATATGTGGGTGAGGTGTATGAGCGTCTGGTCGATGATCAATGGCCACACAACCCCCATTTTTGTCGAAAATAGCCATGAACGACCATTTTCAATAATACTAGAGGCTAAGACCTACGGATTTTTGACCAAGAAATGGTCTCCACCAGAAATCCAAGAATGTGATCTATGGCAAGGAAACATATGTGGAGTGAGGTGTACGATCCTCTGGTCGATGATCAATGGCCACACAACCCCCATTTTTGTCGAAAATAGCCATGAATGACCATTTTCAAAAATACCGAAGGCTAACACGTTCGGATTTTTGACCAAGAAATGGTCTCCACCAGAAATCCAAGAATGTGATCTATGGCAAGGAAACATATGTGGGGTGAGGTGTATGAGCGTCTGGTCGATGATCAATGGCCACACAACCCCCATTTTTGTCGAAAATAGCCATGAACGACCATTTTCAATAATACCGAAGGCTAACACGTACGGATTTTAGACCAAGAAATGGTCTCCACCAGATGGGGTGAGGTGTACGAGCCTCTGGTCGAATGATCAATGGCCACACAACCCCCATTTTTGTCGAAAATAGCCATGAATGACCATTTTCAATAATACCGAAGGCTAACACCTACGGATTTTTGACCAAGAAATGGTTTCCACCAGAAATCCAAGAATGTGATCTACGACAAGGAAACATATGTGGGGTGAGGTGTATGAGCCTCTGGTCGACGATCAATGGCCACACAACCCCCATTTTGCCGAAAATAGCCATGAATGACCATTTTCAATAATACCAAAGGCTAAGACCTACGGATTTTTGACCAAGAAATGGTCTCCACCAGAAATCCAAGAATGTGATCTATGGCAAGGAAACCTATGTGGGGTGAGGTGTATGAGCCTCTGGTCGATGATCAATGGCCACACAACCCCCATTTTTGTTGAAAATAGCCATGAATGACCATTTACAATAATACCGAAGGCTAACACCTACGGATTTTTGACCAAGAAATGGTCTCCACTAGAAATCCAAGAATGTGATCTACGACAAGGAAACATATGTGGGGTGAGGTGTATGAGCCTCTGGTCGATGATCAATGGCCACAGAACCCCCATTTTTGCCGAAAATAGCCATGAGCGACCATTTTCAATAATACACCTCACCCCACATATGTTTCCTTGCCATAGATCACATTCTTGGATTTCTGGTGGAGACCATTTCTTGGTCAAAAATCCGTAGGTGTTAGCCTTCGGTATTATTGAAAACGGTTGTTCATGGCTATTTTCGGCAAAAATGGGGGTTGTGTGGCCATTGATCATCGACCAGACGCTCATACACCTCACCCCACATATGTTTCCTTGCCATAGAATTACCATTTTCAAAAATACCAAAGGCTAACACCTACGGATTTTTGACCAAGAAATGGTCTCCACCATAAATCCAAGAATGTGATCTATGGCAAGGAAACATATGTGGGGTGAGGTGTATTATTTAAAAAATGGTCGCTCATGGCTATTTTTGGCAAAAATGGGGGTTGTGTGGCCATTGATCATCGACCAGAGGCTCATACACCTCACCCCACATATGTTTCCTTGTCGTAGATCACATTCTTGGATTTCTGGTGGAGACCATTTCTTGGTCAAAAATCCGTAGGTGTTAGTCTTCGGTATTATTGTAAATGGTCATTCATGGCTATTTTCGACAAAAATGGGGGTTGTGTGGCCATTGATCATCGACCAGAGGCTCATACACCTCACCCCACATATGTTTCCTTGCCATAGATCACATTCTTGGATTTCTGGTGGAGACCATTTCTTGGTCAAAAATCCGTAGGTCTTAGCCTTCGGTATTATTGAAAATGGTCATTCATGGCTATTTTCGGCAAAATGGGGGTTGTGTGGCCATTGATCGTCGACCAGAGGCTCATACACCTCACCCCACTTATGTTTCCTTGTCGTAGATCACATTCTTGGATTTCTGGTGGAAACCATTTCTTGGTCAAAAATCCGTAGGTGTTAGCCTTCGGTATTATTGAAAATGGTCATTCATGGCTATTTTCGACAAAAATGGGGGTTGTGTGGCCATTGATCATCGACCAGAGTCTCGTACACCTCACCCCATCTGGTGGAGACCATTTCTTGGTCTAAAATCCGTATGTGTTAGCCTTCGGTATTATTGAAAATAGTCGTTCATGGCTATTTTCGACAAAAATGGGGGTTGTGTGGCCATTGATCATCGACCAGACGCTCATACACCTCACCCCACATATGTTTCCTTGCCATAGATCACATTCTTGGATTTCTGGTGGAGACCATTTCTTGGTCAAAAATCCGAACGTGTTAGCCTTCGGTATTTTTGAAAATGGTCATTCATGGCTATTTTCGACAAAATGGGGGTTGTGTGGCCATTGATCATCGACCAGAGGATCGTACACCTCACTCCACATATGTTTCCTTGCCATAGATCACATTCTTGGATTTCTGGTGGAGACCATTTCTTGGTCAAAAATCCGTAGGTCTTAGCCTCTAGTATTATTGAAAATGGTCGTTCATGGCTATTTTCGACAAAAATGGGGGTTGTGTGGCCATTAATCATCGACCAGAGGCTCATACACCTCACCCCACATATGTTTCCTTGCCATAGATCACATTCTTGGATTTCTGGTGGAGACCATTTCTTGGTCAAAAATCCGTAGGTGTTAGCCTTCAGTGTCATTAAAAATGGTCGTTTATGGCTATTTTCGACAAAAATGGGGGTTGTGTGGCCATTGATCATCGACCAGAGGCTCATACACCTCACCCCACATATGTTTCCTTGCCATAGATCACATTCTTGGATTTCTGGTGGAGACCATTTCTTGGTCAAAAATCCGTAGGTCTTAGCCTCTAGTATTATTGAAAATGGTCGCTCATGCCTATTTTCATAAAAAATGGGGGTTGTGTGGCCATTGATCATCGACCAGAGGCTCATACACCTCTGGTGGAGACCAATTCTTGGTCAAAAATCTGTAGGTGTTAGCCTTCGGTATTATTGAAAATGGTCGTTCATGACTATTTTCATAAAAAATGGGGGTTGTGTGGCCATTTATCATCGACTAGAGGCTCGTACACCTCACCCCACATATGTTTCCTTGCCATAGATCACATTCTTGGATTTCTGGTGGAGACCATTTCTTGGTTAAAAACTCGTACGTGTTAGCCTTCGGTATTATTGAAAATGGTCGCTCATGGCTATTTTCATAAAAAATGGGGGTTGTGTGGCCATTGATCATCGACCAGACGCTCATACACCTCACCCCACATATGTTTCCTTACCATAGATCACATTCTTGGATTTCTGGTGGAGACCATTTCTTGGTCAAAAATCCGTAGGTGTTAGCCTTCGGTATTATTGTAAATGGTCATTCATGGCTATTTTCGACAAAAATGGGGGTTGTGTGGCCATTGATCATCGACCAGAGGCTCATACACCTCACCCCACATATGTTTCCTTGCCATAGATCACATTCTTGGATTTCTGGTGGAGACCATTTCTTGGTCAAAAATCCGTAGGTCTTAGCCTCTAGTATTATTAAAAATGGTCGCTCATGGCTATTTTCAAGGTCGCTCATGGCTATTTTCATAAAAAAATGGGGGTTGTGTGGCCATTGATCATCGACCATAGGCTCATACACCTCACCCCACATATGTTTCCTTGCCATAGATCACATTCTTGGATTTCTGGTGGAGACCATTTCTTGGTCAAAAATCCGTAGGTGTTAGCCTCTAGTATTATTGAAAATGGTCGTTCATGGCTATTTTCGGCAAAATGGGGGTTGTGTGGCCATTGATCATCGACCAGACACTCATACACCTCACCCCACATATGTTTCCTTGCCATAGATCACATTCTTGGATTTCTGGTGGAGACCATTTCTTGGTCAAAAATCCGTACGTGTTAGCCTTTGGTATTTTTGAAAATGGTCATTCATGGCTATTTTCGACAAAAATGGGGGTTGTGTGTCCATTGATCATCGACTAGAGGCTCATACACCTCACCCCACATATGTTTCTTTGCCATAGATCACATTCTTGGATTTCTGGTGGAGACCATTTCTTGGTCAAAAATCCGTAGGTCTTAGCCTCTAGTATTATTGAAAATGGACGTTCATGGCTATTTTCGACAAAAATGGGGGTTGTGTGGCCATTGATCATCGACTAGAGGCTCATAAACCTCACCCCACATATGTTTCCTTGCCATAGATTACATTCTTGGATTTCTGGTGGAGACCATTTCTTGGTCAAAAATCCGTAGGTGTTAGCCTTCGGTATTATTCAAAATGGTCGTTCATGGCTATTTTCGACACCCACATATGTTTCCTTGCCATAGATCACATTCTTGGATTTCTGGTGGAGACCATTTCCTGTTCTAAAATCCGTAGGTGTTAGCCTCTAGTATTATTGAAAATGGTCGCTCATGGCTATTTTCAAGGTCGCTCATGGCTATTTTCATAAAAAATGGGGGTTGTGTGGCCATTTATCATCGACTAGAGGCTCATAAACCTCACCCCACATATGTTTCCTTGCCATAGATCACATTCTTGGATTTCTGGTGGAGACCATTTCTTGGTCAAAAACTCGTACGTGTTAGCCTTCGGTATTATTGAAAATGGTCGTTCATGGCTATTTTCGACAAAAATGGGCGTTGTGGAGACCATTTCTTGGTCAAAAATCCGTAGGTGTTAGCCTTCGATATTATTGAAAATGGTCGTTCATGGCTATTTTCGACAAAAATGGGGGTTGTGTGGCCATTGATCATCGACCAGACGCTCATACACCTCACCCCACATATGTTTCCTTGCCATAGATCACATTCTTGGATTTCTGGTGGAGACCATTTCTTGGTCAAAAATCCGTAGGTGTTAGCCTTCGGTATTATTGTAAATGGTCATTCATGGCTATTTTCGACAAAAATGGGGGTTGTGTGGCCATTGATCATCGACAAGAGGCTCATACACCTCACCCCACATATGTTTCCTTGCCATAGATCACATTCTTGGATTTCTGGTGGAGACCATTTCTTGGTCAAAAAGCCGTAGGTCTTAGCCTTTGGTATTATTGAAAATGGTCATTCATGGCTATTTTCGGCAAAATGGGGGTTGTGTGGCCATTGATCGTCGACCAGAGGCTCATACACCTCACCCCACATATGTTTCCTTGTCGTAGATCACATTCTTGGATTTCTGGTGGAGACCATTTCTTGGTCAAAAACTCGTACGTGTTAGCCTTCGGTATTATTGAAAATGGTCATTCATGGCTATTTTCGGCAAAATGGGGGTTGTGTGGCCATTGATCATTGACCAGAGGCTCGTACACCTCACCCCACATATGTTTCCTTGCCATAGATCACATTCTTGGATTTCTGGTGGAGACCATTTCTTGGTCAAAAATCCGTAGGTGTTAGCCTTCGGTATTATTGAAAATGGTCGTTCATGGCTATTTTCGACAAAAATGGGGGTTGTGTGGCCATTGATCATCGACCAGACGCTCATACACCTCACCCCACATATGTTTCCTTGCCATAGATCACATTCTTGGATTTCTGGTGGAGACCATTTATTGGTCAAAATTCCGTACGTGTTAGCCTTTGGTATTTTTGAAAATTGTCGTTCATGGCTATTTTCGACAAAAATGGGGGTTGTGTGGCCATTGATCATCGACCAGAGGCTCATACACCTCACCCCACATATGTTTCCTTGCCATAGATCACATTCTTGGATTTCTGGTGGAGACCATTTCTTGGGCAAAAATCCGTACGTGTTAGCCTTCGGTATTATTGAAAATGGTCATTCGTGGCTATTTTCGACAAAAATGGGGGTTGTGTGGCCATTGATCATCGACCAGAGGCTCATACACCTCACCCCACATATGTTTCCTTGCCATAGATTACATTCTTGGATTTCTGGTGGAAACCATTTCTTGGTTAAAAACTCGTATGTGTTAGCCTTCGGTATTATTGAAAATGGTCATTCATGGCTATTTTCGACAAAAATGGGGGTTGTGTGGCCATTGATCATCGACCACCCCCATTTTTGTCGAAAATAGCCATGAATGACCATTTACAATAATACCGAAGGCTAACACGTACGGATTTTAGACCAAGAAATGGTCTCCACCAGAAATCCAAGAATGCGATCTATGGCAAGAAAACATATGTGGGTTGAAGTGTACGAGCCTCTGGTCGACGATCAATGGCCACACAACCCCCATTTTGCCGAAAATAGCCATGAATGACCATTTTCAATAATACCGAAGGCTAACACGTACGAGTTTTTAACCAAGAAATGGTTTCCACCAGAAATCCAAGAATGTGATCTATGGCAAGGAAACATATGTGGGGTGAGGTGTACGAGCCTCTGGTGGAGACCATTTCTTGGTCAAAAATCCGTAGGTGTTAGCCTTCGACATTATTGAAAATGGTCGTTCATGGCTATTTTCGACAAAAATGGGGGTTGTGTGGCCATTGATCATCGACCAGAGGCTCATACACCTCACCCCACATATGTTTCCTTGCCATAGATCACATTCTTGGATTTCTGGTGGAGACCATTTCTTGGTCAAAAATCCGTAGGTCTTAGCCTCTAGTATTATTAAAAATGGTCGCTCATGGCTATTTTCAAGGTCGCTCATGGCTATTTTCATAAAAAAATGGGGGTTGTGTGGCCATTGATCATCGACCATAGGCTCATACACCTCACCCCACATATGTTTCCTTGCCATAGATCACATTCTTGGATTTCTGGTGGAGACCATTTCTTGGTCAAAAATCCGTAGGTGTTAGCCTCTAGTATTATTGAAAATGGTCGTTCATGGCTATTTTCGGCAAAATGGGGGTTGTGTGGCCATTGATCATCGACCAGACACTCATACACCTCACCCCACATATGTTTCCTTGCCATAGATCACATTCTTGGATTTCTGGTGGAGACCATTTCTTGGTCAAAAATCCGTACGTGTTAGCCTTTGGTATTTTTGAAAATGGTCATTCATGGCTATTTTCGACAAAAATGGGGGTTGTGTGTCCATTGATCATCGACTAGAGGCTCATACACCTCACCCCACATATGTTTCTTTGCCATAGATCACATTCTTGGATTTCTGGTGGAGACCATTTCTTGGTCAAAAATCCGTAGGTCTTAGCCTCTAGTATTATTGAAAATGGACGTTCATGGCTATTTTCGACAAAAATGGGGGTTGTGTGGCCATTGATCATCGACTAGAGGCTCATAAACCTCACCCCACATATGTTTCCTTGCCATAGATTACATTCTTGGATTTCTGGTGGAGACCATTTCTTGGTCAAAAATCCGTAGGTGTTAGCCTTCGGTATTATTCAAAATGGTCGTTCATGGCTATTTTCGACACCCACATATGTTTCCTTGCCATAGATCACATTCTTGGATTTCTGGTGGAGACCATTTCCTGGTCTAAAATCCGTAGGTGTTAGCCTCTAGTATTATTGAAAATGGTCGCTCATGGCTATTTTCAAGGTCGCTCATGGCTATTTTCATAAAAAATGGGGGTTGTGTGGCCATTTATCATCGACTAGAGGCTCATAAACCTCACCCCACATATGTTTCCTTGCCATAGATCACATTCTTGGATTTCTGGTGGAGACCATTTCTTGGTCAAAAACTCGTACGTGTTAGCCTTCGGTATTATTGAAAATGGTCGTTCATGGCTATTTTCGACAAAAATGGGGGTTGTGGAGACCATTTCTTGGTCAAAAATCCGTAGGTGTTAGCCTTCGATATTATTGAAAATGGTCGTTCATGGCTATTTTCGACAAAAATGGGGGTTGTGTGGCCATTGATCATCGACCAGACGCTCATACACCTCACCCCACATATGTTTCCTTGCCATAGATCACATTCTTGGATTTCTGGTGGAGACCATTTCTTGGTCAAAAATCCGTAGGTGTTAGCCTTCGGTATTATTGTAAATGGTCATTCATGGCTATTTTCGACAAAAATGGGGGTTGTGTGGCCATTGATCATCGACAAGAGGCTCATACACCTCACCCCACATATGTTTCCTTGCCATAGATCACATTCTTGGATTTCTGGTGGAGACCATTTCTTGGTCAAAAAGCCGTAGGTCTTAGCCTTCGGTATTATTGAAAATGGTCATTCATGGCTATTTTCGGCAAAATGGGGGTTGTGTGGCCATTGATCGTCGACCAGAGGCTCATACACCTCACCCCACATATGTTTCCTTGTCGTAGATCACATTCTTGGATTTCTGGTGGAGACCATTTCTTGGTCAAAAACTCGTACGTGTTAGCCTTCGGTATTATTGAAAATGGTCATTCATGGCTATTTTCGGCAAAATGGGGGTTGTGTGGCCATTGATCATTGACCAGAGGCTCGTACACCTCACCCCACATATGTTTCCTTGCCATAGATCACATTCTTGGATTTCTGGTGGAGACCATTTCTTGGTCAAAAATCCGTAGGTGTTAGCCTTCGGTATTATTGAAAATGGTCGTTCATGGCTATTTTCGACAAAAATGGGGGTTGTGTGGCCATTGATCATCGACCAGACGCTCATACACCTCACCCCACATATGTTTCCTTGCCATAGATCACATTCTTGGATTTCTGGTGGAGACCATTTCTTGGTCAAAATTCCGTACGTGTTAGCCTTTGGTATTTTTGAAAATTGTCGTTCATGGCTATTTTCGACAAAAATGGGGGTTGTGTGGCCATTGATCATTGACCAGAGGCTCATACACCTCACCCCACATATGTTTCCTTGCCATAGATCACATTCTTGGATTTCTGGTGGAGACCATTTCTTGGGCAAAAATCCGTACGTGTTAGCCTTCGGTATTATTGAAAATGGTCATTCGTGGTTATTTTCGACAAAAATGGGGGTTGTGTGGCCATTGATCATCGACCAGAGGCTCATACACCTCACCCCACATATGTTTCCTTGCCATAGATTACATTCTTGGATTTCTGGTGGAAACCATTTCTTGGTTAAAAACTCGTATGTGTTAGCCTTCGGTATTATTGAAAATGGTCATTCATGGCTATTTTCGACAAAAATGGGGGTTGTGTGGCCATTGATCATCGACCACCCCCATTTTTGTCGAAAATAGCCATGAATGACCATTTACAATAATACCGAAGGCTAACACGTACGGATTTTAGACCAAGAAATGGTCTCCACCAGAAATCCAAGAATGCGATCTATGGCAAGAAAACATATGTGGGTTGAAGTGTACGAGCCTCTGGTCGACGATCAATGGCCACACAACCCCCATTTTGCCGAAAATAGCCATGAATGACCATTTTCAATAATACCGAAGGCTAACACGTACGAGTTTTTAACCAAGAAATGGTTTCCACCAGAAATCCAAGAATGTGATCTATGGCAAGGAAACATATGTGGGGTGAGGTGTACGAGCCTCTGGTGGAGACCATTTCTTGGTCAAAAATCCGTAGGTGTTAGCCTTCGACATTATTGAAAATGGTCGTTCATGGCTATTTTCGACAAAAATGGGGGTTGTGTGGCCATTGATCATCGACAAGACGCTTATACACCTCACCCAAATATGTTTCCTTGCCATAGATCACATTCTTGGATTTCTGGTGGAGACCATTTCTTGGTCAAAAATCCGTAGGTGTTAGCCTTCGGTATTATTGTAAATGGTCATTCATGGCTATTTTCGACAAAAATGGGGGTTGTGTGGCCATTGATCATCGACAAGAGGCTCATACACCTCACCCCACATATGTTTCCTTGCCATAGATCACATTCTTGGATTTCTGGTGGAGACCATTTCTTGGTCAAAAATCCGTAGGTCTTAGCCTTCGGTATTATTGAAAATGGTCATTCATGGCTATTTTCGGCAAAATGGGGGTTGTGTGGCCATTGATCGTCGACCAGAGGCTCATACACCTCACCCCACATATGTTTCCTTGTCGTAGATCACATTCTTGGATTTCTGGTGGAGACCATTTCTTGGTCAAAAACTCGTACGTGTTAGCCTTCGGTATTATTGAAAATGGTCATTCATGGCTATTTTCGGCAAAATGGGGGTTGTGTGGCCATTGATCATCGACCAGAGGCTCGTACACCTCACCCCACATATGTTTCCTTGCCATAGATCACATTCTTGGATTTCTGGTGGAGACCATTTCATGGTCAAAAATCCGTAGGTGTTAGCCTTCGGCATTATTGAAAATGGTCGTTCATGGCTATTTTCGACAAAAATGGGGGTTGTGTGGCCATTGATCATCGACCAGACGCTCATACACCTCACCCCACATATGTTTCCTTGCCATAGATCACATTCTTGGATTTCTGGTGGAGACCATTTCTTGGTCAAAAATCCGTACGTGTTAGCCTTTGGTATTTTTGAAAATGGTCGTTCATGGCTATTTTCGACAAAAATGGGGGTTGTGTGGCCATTGATCATCGACCAGAGGCTCATACACCTCACCCCACATATGTTTCCTTGCCATAGATCACATTCTTGGATTTCTGGTGGAGACCATTTCTTGGGCAAAAATCCGTACGTGTTAGCCTTCGGTATTATTGAAAATGGTCATTCATGGCTATTTTCGACAAAAATGGGGGTTGTGTGGCCATTGATCATCGACCAAAGGCTCATACACCTCACCCCACATATGTTTCCTTGCCATAGATTACATTCTTGGATTTCTGGTGGAAACCATTTCATGGTTAAAAACTCATATGTGTTAGCCTTCGGTATTATTGAAAATGGTCATTCATGGCTATTTTCGACAAAAATGGGGGTTGTGTGGCCATTGATCATCGACCACCCCCATTTTTGTCGAAAATAGCCATGAATGACCATTTACAATAATACCGAAGGCTAACACGTACGGATTTTAGACCAAGAAATGGTCTCCACCAGAAATCCAAGAATGTGATCTATGGCAAGAAAACATATGTGGGTTGAAGTGTACGAGCCTCTGGTCGACGATCAATGGCCACACAACCCCCATTTTGCCGAAAATAGCCATGAATGACCATTTTCAATAATACCGAAGGCTAACACGTACGAGTTTTTAACCAAGAAATGGTTTCCACCAGAAATCCAAGAATGTGATCTATGGCAAGGAAACATATGTGGGGTGAGGTGTACGAGCCTCTGGTGGAGACCATTTCTTGGTCAAAAATCCGTAGGTGTTAGCCTTCGATATTATTGAAAATGGTCGTTCATGGCTATTTTCGACAAAAATGGGGGTGGTCGATGATCAATGGCCTCACAACCCCCATTTTTGTCGAAAATAGCCATGAATGACCATTTTCAATAATACCGAAGGCTAACACGTACGAGTTTTTAACCAAGAAATGGTTTCCACCAGAAATCCAAGAATGTAATCTATGGCAAGGAAACATATGTGGGGTGAGGTGTATGAGCCTCTGGTCGATGATCAATGGCCACACAACCCCCATTTTTGTCGAAAATATCTATGGCAAGGAAACATATGTGGAGTGAGGTGTACGATCCTCTGGTCGATGATCAATGGCCACAACCCCCATTTTTGTCGAAAATAGCCATGAATGACCATTTTCAAAAATTCCGAAGGCTAACACCTACGGATTTTTGACCAAGAAATGGTCTCCACCAGAAATCCAAGAATGTGATCTATGGCAAGGAAACATATGTGGGGTGAGGTGTATGAGCGTCTGGTCGATGATCAATGGCCACACAACCCCCATTTTGCCGAAAATAGCCATGAACGACCATTTTCAATAATACTAGAGGCTAACACCTACGGATTTTTGACCAAGAAATGGTCTCCACCAGAAATCCAAGAATGTGATCTATGGCAAGGAAACATATGTGGGGTGAGGTGTATGAGCCTATGGTCGATGATCAATGGCCACACAACCCCCATTTTTTATGAAAATAGCCATGACCGACCTTGAAAATAGCCATGAGCGACCATTTTCAATAATACTAGAGGCTAAGACCTACGGATTTTTGACCAAGAAATGGTCTCCACCAGAAATCCAAGAATGTGATCTATGGCAAGGAAACATATGTGGGGTGAGGTGTATGAGCCTCTGGTCGATGATCAATGGCCACACAACCCCCATTTTTGTCGAAAATAGCCATGAATGACCATTTACAATAATACCGAAGGCTAACACCTACGGATTTTTGACCAAGAAATGGTCTCCACTAGAAATCCAAGAATGTGATCTATGGCAAGGAAACATATGTGGGGTGAGGTGTATGAGCGTCTGGTCGATGATCAATGGCCACACAACCCCCATTTTTTATGAAAATAGCCATGAGCGACCATTTTCAATAATACCGAAGGCTAACACGTACGAGTTTTTAACCAAGAAATGGTCTCCACCAGAAATCCAAGAATGTGATCTATGGCAAGGAAACATATGTGGGGTGAGGTGTACGAGCCTCTAGTCGATGATAAATGGCCACACAACCCCCATTTTTTATGAAAATAGCCATGAACGACCATTTTCAATAATACCGAAGGCTAACACCTACAGATTTTTGACCAAGAATTGGTCTCCACCAGAGGTGTATGAGCCTCTGGTCGATGATCAATGGCCACACAACCCCCATTTTTTATGAAAATAGCCATGAGCGACCATTTTCAATAATACTAGAGGCTAAGACCTACGGATTTTTGACCAAGAAATGGTCTCCACCAGAAATCCAAGAATGTGATCTATGGCAAGGAAACATATGTGGGGTGAGGTGTATGAGCCTCTGGTCGACGATCAATGGCCACACAACCCCCATTTTTGTCGAAAATAGCCATGAACGACCATTTTCAATAATATCGAAGGCTAACACCTACGGATTTTTGACCAAGAAATGGTCTCCACCAGAAATCCAAGAATGTGATCTATGGAAAGGAAACATATGTGGGGTGAGGTGTATGAGCCTCTGGTCGATGATAAATGGCCACACAACCCCCATTTTGCCGAAAATAGCCATGAATGACCATTTTCAATAATACCGAAGGCTAACACCTACGAGTTTTTAACCAAGAAATGGTCTCCACCAAAAATCCAAGAATGTGATCTATGGCAAGGAAACATATGTGGGGTGAGGTGTATGAGCCTCTGGTCGATGATCAATGGCCACACAACCCCCATTTTTGTCGAAAATAGCCATGAACGACCATTTTCAATAATACCGAAGGCTAACACCTACGGATTTTTGACCAAGAAATGGTCTCCACCAGAAATCCAAGAATGTGATCTATGGCAAGGAAACATATATGGGGTGAGGTGTATGAGCCTCTGGTCGATGATCAATGGCCACACAACCCCCATTTTTGTCGAAAATAGCCATGAACGACCATTTTCAATAATACTAGAGGCTAAGACCTACGGATTTTTGCCCAAGAAATGGTCTCCACCAGAAATCCAAGAATGTGATCTATGGCAAGGAAACATATGTGGGGTGAGGTATACGAGCCTCTGGTCAATGATCAATGGCCACACAACCCCCATTTTTGTCGAAAATAGCCATGAACGACCATTTTCAATAATACCGAAGGCTAACACCTACAGATTTTTGACCAAGAATTGGTCTCCACCAGAGGTGTATGAGCCTCTGGTCGACGATCAATGGCCACACAACCCCCATTTTGCCGAAAATAGCCATGAACGACCATTTTCAATAATATGAAGGCTAACACCTACGGATTTTTGACCAAGAAATGGTCTCCACCATAAATCCAAGAATGTGATCTATGGCAAGGAAACATATGTGGGGTGAGATTTATGAGCCTCTAGTCGATGATAAATGGCCACACAACCCCCATTTTTTTATGAAAATAGCCATGAGCGACCATTTTCAATAATATTAGAGGCTAAGACCTACGGATTTTTGACCAAGAAATGGTCTCCACCAGAAATCCAAGAATGTGTTCTATGGCAAGGAAACATATGTGGGGTGAGGTGTATGAGCCTCTGGTCGATGATCAATGGCCACACAACCCCCATTTTTGTCGAAAATAGCCATGAACGACCATTTTCAATAATACCGAAGGCTAACACCTACGGATTTTTGACCAAGAAATGGTCTCCACCAGAAATCCAAGAATGTGATCTATGGCAAGGAAACATATGTGGGGTGAGGTTTATGAGCCTCTAGTCGATGATAAATGGCCACACAACCCCCATTTTTTATGAAAATAGCCATGAGCGACCTTGAAAATAGCCATGAGCGACCATTTTCAATAATACTAGAGGCTAACACCTAAGGATTTTTGACCAAGAAATGGTCTCCACCAGAAATCCAAGAATGTGATCTATGGCAAGGAAACATATGTGGGGTGAGGTGTACGAGCCTCTGGTCGATGATCAATGGCCACACAACCCCCATTTTTGTCGAAAATAGCCATGAACGACCATTTTCAATAATACCGAAGGCTAACACGTACGAGTTTTAGACCAAGAAATGGTCTCCACCAGAAATCCAAGAATGTGATCTATGGCAAGGAAACATATGTGGGGTGAGGTTTATGAGCCTCTAGTCGATGATAAATGGCCACACAACCCCCATTTTTTATGAAAATAGCCATGAGCGACCTTGAAAATAGCCATGAGCGACCATTTTCAATAATACTAGAGGCTAACACCTACGAATTTTAGACCAAGAAATGGTCTCCACCAGAAATCCAAGAATGTGATCTATGGCAAGGAAACATATGTGGGTGTCGAAAATAGCCATGAACGACCATTTTCAATAATACCGAAGGCTAACACCTACGGATTTTTGACCAAGAAATGGTCTCCACTAGAAATCCAAGAATGTAATCTATGGCAAGGAAACATATGTGGGGTGAGGTTTATGAGCCTCTAGTCGATGATAAATGGCCACACAACCCCCATTTTTTATGAAAATAGCCATGAGCGACCATTTTCAATAATACTAGAGGCTAAGACCTACGGATTTTTTACCAAGAAATGGTCTCCACCAGAAATCCAAGAATGTGATCTATGGCAAGGAAACATATGTGGGGTGAGGTGTATGAGCCTCTGGTCGACGATCAATGGCCACACAACCCCCATTTTTGTCGAAAATAGCCATGAACGACCATTTTCAATAATATCGAAGGCTAACACCTACGGATTTTTGACCAAGAAATGGTCTCCACCAGAAATCCAAGAATGTGATCTACGACAAGGAAACATATGTGGGGTGAGGTGTATGAGCCTCTGGTCGACGATCAATGGCCACACAACCCCCATTTTGCCGAAAATAGCCATGAACGACCATTTTCAATAATACCGAAGGCTAACACGTACGAGTTTTTAACCAAGAAATGGTCTCCACCAGAAATCCAAGAATGTAATCTATGGCAAGGAAACATATGTGGGGTGAGGTGTATGAGCCTCAGGTCGACGATCAATGGCCACACAACCCCCATTTTTGTCGAAAATAGCCATGAATGACCATTTACAATAATACCGAAGGCTAACACCTACGAATTTTTGACCAAGAAATGGTCTCCACCAGAAATCCAAGAATGTGATCTATGGCAAGGAAACATATGTGGGGTGAGGTGTATGAGCCTCTGGTCGACGATCAATGGCCACACAGCCCCCATTTTTGTCAAAAATAGCCATGAACGACCATTTTCAATAATATCGAAGGCTAACACCTACTGATTTTTGACCAAGAAATGGTCTCCACCAGAAATCCAAGAATGTGATCTACGACAAGGAAACATATGTGGGGTGAGGTGTATGAGCGTCTGGTCGATGATCAATGGCCACACAACCCCCATTTTTGTCGAAAATAGCCATGAACGACCATTTTCAATAATACCGAAGGCTAACACCTACGGATTTTTGACCAAGAATTGGTCTCCACCAGAAATCCAAGAATGTAATCTATGGCAAGGAAACATATGTGGGGTGAGGTGTATGAGCCTCTGGTCGACGATCAATGGCCACACAACCCCCATTTTGCCGAAAATTGCCATGAGCGACCATTTTCAATAATATTAGAGGCTAAGACCTACAGATTTTTGACCAAGAAATGGTCTCCACCAGAAATCCAAGAATGTGATCTATGGCAAGGAAACATATGTGGGGTGAGGTGTATGAGCCTATGGTCGACGATCAATGGCCACACAACCCCCATTTTTTATGAAAATAGCCATAAGCGACCTTGAAAATAGCCATGAGCGACCATTTTCAATAATACTAGAGGCTAACACCTACGAATTTTTGACCAAGAAATGGTCTCCACCAGAAATCCAAGAATGTGATCTATGGCAAGGAAACATATGTGGGGTGAGGTGTATGAGCCTCTGGTCGATGATCAATGGCCACACAACCCCCATTTTTGTCGAAAATAGCCATGAACGACCATTTTCAATAATACCGAAGGCTAACACCTACGGATTTTTGACCAAGAAATGGTCTCCACCAGAAATCCAAGAATGTGATCTATGGCAAGGAAACATATGTGGGGTGAGGTGTATGAGCCTCTGGTCGATGATCAATGGCCACACAACCCCCATTTTTGTCGAAAATAGCCATGAACGACCATTTTCAATAATATCGAAGGCTAACACCTACGGATTTTTGACCAGGAAATGGTCTCCACAAGAAATCCAAGAATGTGATCTATGGCAAGGAAACATATGTGGGGTGAGGTGTATGAGCCTCTGGTCGACGATCAATGGCCACACAACCCCCATTTTTTATGAAAATAGCCATGAGCGACCATTTTCAATAATACTAGAGGCTAACACCTACGGATTTTAGACCAAGAAATGGTCTCCACCAGAAATCCAAGAATGTGATCTATGGCAAGGAAACATATGTGGGGTGAGGTGTATGAGCGTCTGGTCGATGATCAATGGCCACACAACCCCCATTTTTGTCGAAAATAGCCATGAACGACCATTTTCAATAATACTAGAGGCTAAGACCTACGGATTTTTGACCAAGAAATGGTCTCCACCAGAAATCCAAGAATGTGATCTATGGCAAGGAAACATATGTGGAGTGAGGTGTACGATCCTCTGGTCGATGATCAATGGCCACACAACCCCCATTTTTGTCGAAAATAGCCATCAATGACCATGTTCAAAAATACCGAAGGCTAACACGTTCGGATTTTTGACCAAGAAATGGTCTCCACCAGAAATCCAAGAATGTGATCTATGGCAAGGAAACATATGTGGGGTGAGGTGTATGAGCGTCTGGTCGATGATCAATGGCCACACAACCCCCATTTTTGTCGAAAATAGCCATGAACGACCATTTTCAATAATACCGAAGGCTAACACTTACGGATTTTTGACCAAGAAATGGTCTCCACCAGAAATCCAAGAATGTGATCTATGGCAAGGAAACATATGTGGGGTGAGGTGTATGAGCCTTTGGTCGATGATCAATGGCCACACAACCCCCATTTCTTGGTCAAAGATCCGTAGGTGTTAGCCTTCGGTATTATTGAAAATGGTCGTTCATGGCTATTTTCGACAAAAATGGGGGTTGTGTGGCCATTGATCATCGACCAGAGGCTCATATACCTCACCCCACATATGTTTCCTTGCCATAGATCACATTCTTGGATTTCTGGTGGAGACCATTTCTTGGTCAAAAATTCGTAGGTGTTAGCCTTCGATATTATTGAAAATGGTCGTTCATGGCTATTTTCGACAAAAATGGGGGGTTTTGTGGCCATTGATCATCGACCAGAGGCTCATACACCTCACCCACATAAGTTTCCTTGCCATAGATCACATTCTTGGATTTCTGGTGGAGACCATTTCTTGGTCAAAAATCCGTAGGTGTTAGCCTTCGGTATTATTGAAAATGGTCGTTCGTGGCTATTTTCGACAAAAATGGGGGTTGTGTGGCCATTGATCATCGACCAGACGCTCATACACCTCACCCCACATATGTTTCCTTGCCATAGATCACATTCTTGGATTTCTGGTGGAGACCATTTCTTGGTCAAAAATCTGTAGGTGTTAGCCTTCGGTATTATTGAAAATGGTCGTTCATGGCTATTTTCGACAAAAATGGGGGTTGTGTGGCCATTGATCATCGACCAGACACTCATACACCTCACCCCACATATGTTTCCTTGTCGTAGATCACATTCTTGGATTTCTGGTGGAGACCATTTCTTGGTCAAAAATCCGTAGGTGTTAGCCTTCGATATTATTGAAAATGGTCGTTCATGGCTATTTTTGACAAAAATGGGGGTTGTGTGGCCATTGATCGTCGACCAGAGGCTCATACACCTCACCCCACATATGTTTCCTTGCCATAGATCACATTCTTGGATTTCTGGTGGAGACCATTTCTTGGTCAAAAATCCGTAGGTGTTAGCCTTCGGTATTATTGAAAATGGTCGTTCATGGCTATTTTCGACAAAAATGGGGGTTGTGTGGCCATTGATCATCGACTAGAGGCTCATACACCTTAATTCATGGCTATTTTCGACAAAAATGGGGGTTGTGTGGCCATTGATCATCGACCAGAGGCTCATACACCTCACCCCACATATGTTTCCTTGCCATAGATCACATTCTTGGATTTCTGGTGGAGACCATTTCTTGGTCAAAAATCCGTAGGTGTTAGCCTTCGGTATTATTGAAAATGGTCATTCATGGCTATTTTCATAAAAAATGGGGGTTGTATGGCCATTTATCATCGACCAGAGGCTCATACACCTCACTACACATATGTTTCCTTGCCATAGATCACATTCTTGGATTTTTGGTGGAGACCATTTCTTGGGCAAAAATCCGTAGGTGTTAGTCTTCAGTGTCATTGAAAAATGGTCGTTCATGGCTATTTTCGACAAAAATGGGGGTTGTGTGGCCATTGATCATCGACCAGAGGCTCATACACCTCACCCCACATATGTTTCCTTGCCATAGATCACATTCTTGGATTTCTGGTGGAGACCATTTCTTGGTCAAAAATCCGTACGTGTTAGCCTCTAGTATTATTGAAAATGGTCGCTCATGGCTATTTTCAAGGTCGCTCATGGCTATTTTCATAAAAAATGGGGGTTGTGTGGCCATTTATCATCGACCGGAGGCTCATACACCTCACCCCACATATGTTTCCTTGCCATAGATCACATTCTTGGATTTCTGGTGGAGACCATTTCTTGGTCAAAAATCCGTAGGTGTTAGCCTTCAGTGTCATTGAAAATGGTCATTCATGGCTATTTTCGACAAAAATTAGGGTTGTGTGGACATTGATCGTCGACCAGAGGCTCATACACCTCACCCCACATATGTTTCCTTGCCATAGATCACATTCTTGGATTTCTGGTGGAGACCATTTCTTGGTCAAAAATCCGTAGGTGTTAGCCTTCGGTATTATTGAAAATGGTCGTTCATGGCTATTTTCGACAAAAATGGGGGTTGTGTGGCTATTTTCGGCAAAATGGGGGTTGTGTGGCCATTGATCGTCGACCAGAGGCTCATACACCTCACCCCACATATGTTTCCTTGTCGTAGATCACATTCTTGGATTTCTGGTGGAGACCATTTCTTGGTCAAAAATCCGTAGGTGTTAGCCTTCGATATTATTGAAAATGGTCGTTCATGGCTATTTTCGACAAAAATGGGGGTTGTGTGGCCATTGATCATCGACCAGAGGCTCATACACCTCACCCCACATATGTTTCCTTGTCATAGATCACATTCTTGGATTTCTGGTGGAGACCATTTCTTGGTCAAAAATCCGTAGGTGTTAGCCTTCGGTATTATTGAAAATGGTCGCTCATGGCTATTTTCATAAAAAATGGGGGTTGTGTGGCTATTTATCATCGACTAGAGGCTCATAAACCTCACCCCACATATGTTTCCTTGCCATAGATCACATTCTTGGATTTCTGGTGGAGACCATTTCTTGGTCAAAAATCCGTAGGTGTTAGCCTTCGATATTATTGAAAATGGTCGTTCATGGCTATTTTCGACAAAAATGGGGGTTGTGTGGCCATTGATCATCGACCAGACGCTCATACACCTCACCCCACATATGTTTCCTTGCCATAGATCACATTCTTGGATTTCTGGTGGAGACCATTTCTTGGTCAAAAATCCGAACGTGTTAGCCTTCGGTATTTTTGAAAATGGTCATTCATGGTTATTTTCGACAAAAATGGGGGTTGTGTGGCCATTGATCATCGACCAGAGGATCGTACACCTCACTCCACATATGTTTCCTTGCTATAGATCACATTCTTGGATTTCTGGTGGAGACCATTTCTTGGTCAAAAATCCGTAGGTGTTAGCCTTCGGTATTATTGAAAATGGTCGTTCATGGCTATTTTCGACAAAAATGGGGGTTGTGTGGCCATTGATCATCGACCAGACGCTCATACACCTCACCCCACATATGTTTCCTTGCCATAGATCACATTCTTGGATTTCTGGTGGAGACCATTTCTTGGTTAAAAACTCGTACGTGTTAGCCTTCGGTATTATTGAAAATGGTCATTCATGGCTATTTTCGGCAAATATGGGGGTTGTGTGGCCATTGATCATCGACCAGAGGCTCGTACACCTCACCCCACATATGTTTCCTTGCCATAGATCACATTCTTGGATTTCTGGTGGAGACCATTTCTTGGTCAAAAATCCGTAGGTGTTAGCCTTCGGTATTATTGAAAATGGTCGTTCATGGCTATTTTCGACAAAATGGGGGTTGTGTGGCCATTGATCATCGACCAGACGCTCATACACCTCACCCCACATATGTTTCCTTGCCATAGATCACATTCTTGGATTTCTGGTGGAGACCATTTCTTGGTTAAAAACTCGTACGTGTTAGCCTTCGGTATTATTGAAAATGGTCATTCATGGCTATTTTCGGCAAAATGGGGGTTGTGTGGCCATTGATCATCGACCAGAGGCTCGTACACCTCACCCCACATATGTTTCCTTGCCATAGATCACATTCTTGGATTTCTGGTGGAGACCATTTCTTGGTCAAAAATCCGTAGGTGTTAGCCTTCGGTATTATTGAAAATGGTCGTTCATGGCTATTTTCGACAAAAATGGGGGTTGTGTGGCCATTGATCATCGACCAGAGGCTCGTACACCTCACCCCACATATGTTTCCTTGCCATAGATCACATTCTTGGATTTCTGGTGGAGACCATTTTTGGTCAAAAATCCGTAGGTGTTAGCATTTGGTATTATTGAAAATGTCGTTCATGGCTATTTTCAAGGTCGCTCATGGCTATTTTCATAAAAAATGGGGGTTGTGTGGCCATTGATCATCGACCAGACGCTCATACACCTCACCCCACATATGTTTCCTTGCCATAGATTACATTCTTGGATTTTTGGTGGAAACCATTTCTTGGTTAAAAACTCGTACGGGTTAGCCTTCGGTATTATTGAAAATGGTCATTCATGGCTATTTTCGGCAAAATGGGGGTTGTGTGGCCATTGATCGTCGACCAGAGGCTCATACACCTCACCCCACATATGTTTCCTTGTCGTATATCACATTCTTGGATTTCTGGTGGAGACCATTTCTTGGTCAAAAATTCGTAGGTGTTAGCCTTCGATATTATTGAAAATGGTCGTTCATGGCTATTTTCGACAAAAATGGGGGTTGTGTGGCCATTGATCATCGACCAGAGGCTCATACACCTCACCCCACATATGTTTCCTTGCCATAGATCACATTCTTGGATTTCTGGTGGAGACCATTGAAAGTCGCCTAGAGGGGGGGTGAATAGGGCGAAACTGAAATTTACAAATATAAACACAACTACAAGCCGGGTTAGCGTTAGTAATAAAGAAACGAGTCCGCGAGAGAGGGTGGAAAACAATACGCAAGAAAATGAAGAGTGTGACACGCGGATTTGTTTTACCGAGGTTCGGTTCTTGCAAACCTACTCCCCGTTGAGGAGGCCACAAAGGTCGGGTCTCTTTCAACCCTTCCCTCTCTCAAACGATCCCACGGATCGAGTGAGCTTTCTCTTCTCAATCACTTGGAACACAAAGTTCCCACAAGGGCCACCACACAATTGGTGCCTCTTGCCTCGATTACAAGTGAGTGCTTGATCGTAATGAAAGAATCAAGAAAGCACGATTGCAAAAAGGCCAAGCGACAAGAGCGACGAATAACACACGGATCACTTTCTCTCTCAAGTCACTAATCACTAATGATCTCTTTTCTCAATTGTGAAACTTGGAGAGATGGAGGCTTTGAATGTGTCTTGGAATGGAATGCTAGCTCTTGTATTGAATGTTGAAGGTTGGAATGCTTGGATGAAGTGAATGGAGGTGGTTGGGGTTGTATTTATAGCCACCAACCACTTCCTAGCCGTTGCTCCATTCTGCTGAGCGCGGACGGTCCGTGTGCCAGGTCTGGACGGTCCGCCCCAGTAGATCAACGGCTGAAAATGCAACGGTCAGCAGTAACGGCTATATCAACGGCTATATTGCATTTAATGCGTTGTCAGATGTCAGACAGACCCAGTCGCGGACGGTCCGCGATCCTGGCCCGGACGGTCCGCGAACCCGCTATAATTCATTTCTCCGAACCCGTCACCTTCGGGTTTTTCGGTTTCTCACCTACCGGACGGTCCGAGCCAGAGGCCGGACGGTCCGCGCAAGGGCTCGGACGGTCTTTGCTTTTCCTCCGGACAGTCCATAGTGTAGACTTCGATTTTTGCATTGGTTCTGGCCGAGTGACATCCTTGTGTCGCGGACGGTCCGCCGCAAGGGCCCGGACAGTCCGCACTTGGCCTGTTTTTCCAAAAAGCTTCTCCTGTCCGGAATAATCTACGGTATTTCGGACAGTCGATTTAGTATGGTTATAGATGAACCTTTGGCACCTGTAGAACATATAATCTAGAGCAAAACTAGTCAGTCCAATTGTTTGTGTTGGGCAATTCAACCACCAAAATTATATAGGAACTAGGTGTAAGCCTAATTCCCTTTCAATCTCCCCCTTTTTGGTGATTGATGCCAACACAAACCAAAGCAAATGTAGAAGTGCATAATTGAACTAGTTTGCATAATGTAAGTGCAAAGGTTGCTTGGAATTGAGCCAATATAAATGCTTACAAGATATGCATGGATTGTTTCTTCATTTTTAACATTTTGGACCACGCTTGCACCACATGTTTTGTTTTTGCAAAATCTTTTGTAAATCTTTTCAAAGTTCTTTTGCAAATAGTCAAAGGCAAATGAATAAGATTTTGAGAAGCATTTTCAAGATTTGAAATTTTCTCCCCCTGTTTCAAATGCTTTTCCTTTGACTAAACAAAACTCCCCCTAAATGAGATTCTCCTCTTAGTGTTCAAGAGGGTTTTGATGTATCATTTTGAAATACTACTTTCTCCCCCTTTTGAACACAATAGGATACCAATTGAAAATATTCAACACTTAAGTTAAGTTTTTGAAATTGGTGGTGGTGCGGTCCTTTTGCTTTGGGCTCTTACTTTCTCCCCCTTTGGCATGAATCGCCAAAAACGGAATCATTAGAGCCCTCGAAATGCTTTCTTCCCCTTTGGTCATAAATAAATGAGTTAAGATTATACCAAAGACGAAGTCCTTTTGCTTGGTGCTGAAGTTTTCTCCCCCTTGAACGGAGAGTTGCTTGGAGCGACGGCGAAGGATGAGTTACGTAGTGGAAGCCTTTGTCTTCGCCGAAGACTCCAATTCCCTTTCAATACACCTATGACTTGGTTTGAAATAGACTTGAAAACACATTAGTCATAGCATATGAAAGACACATGATCAAAGGTATATAAAATGAGCTATATGTGCAAGCTAGCAAAAGAAATTGCGTGAATCAAGAATATTGAGCTCATGCCTAAGTTTGTTAAAAGATTGTTCATCAAGAGGCTTGGTAAAGATATCGGCTAATTGATCTTTAGTATTAATGTAAGAAATCTCGATATCTCCCTTTTGTTGGTGATCCCTCAAAAAGTGATACCGAATGGCTATGTGTTTAGTGCGGCTATGCTCGACGGGATTGTCGGCCATTTTGATTGCACTCTCATTATCACATAGCAAAGGAGCTTTGGTTAATTTGTAACCGTAGTCCCGCAGGGTTTGCCTCATCCAAAGCAATTGCGCGCAACAATGGCCTGCGACAATATACTCGGCTTCGGCGGTGGAAAGAGCGACCGAATTTTGCTTCTTTGAAGCCCAAGACACCAAGGATCTTCCCAAGAACTGGCAAGTCCCCGATGAGCTCTTCCTATTGATTTTACACCCCGCCCAATCGGCATCCGAATAACCAATCAAATCAAATGTGGATCCCCAAGGATACCAAAGCCCAAACTTAGGAGTATAAGCCAAATATCTCAAGATTCGTTTTACGGCCGTAAGGTGAGCTTCCTTAGGGTCGGCTTGGAATCTTGCACACATGCATACGGAAAGCATAATATCCGGTCGAGATGCACATAAATAGAGTAAAGAACCTATCATCGACCGGTATACCTTTTGATCCACGGACTTACCTCCCGTGTCGAGGTCGAGATGCCCATTAGTTCCCATGGGTGTCTTGATGGGTTTGGCATCCTTCATCCCAAACTTGGTTAGAATGTCTTGAGTGTACTTCGTTTGGCTGATGAAGGTGCCCTCTTGGAGTTGTTTGACTTGGAATCCTAGAAAATACTTCAACTCCCCCATCATAGACATCTCGAACTTCTGTGTCATGATCCTACTAAACTCTTCACATGTAGACTCATTAGTAGACCCAAATATAATACCATCAACATAAATTTGGCATACAAACAAGTCATTTTCAAGAGTTTTAGTAAAGAGTGTGGGATCGGCCTTTCCGACTTTGAAGCCATTTGCAATAAGGAAATCTCTAAGGCATTCATACCATGCTCTTGGGGCTTGCTTGAGCCCATAAAGCGCCTTAGAGAGCTTATAGACATGGTTAGGATACTCACTGTCTTCAAAGCCGGGAGGTTGCTCAACATAGACCTCTTCCTTGATTGGTCCATTGAGGAAGGCACTTTTCACGTCCATTTGATAAAGCTTAAAGCCATGGCAAGTAGCATAGGCCAATAATATTCGAATTGACTCAAGCCTAGCTACGGGTGCATAGGTTTCACCGAAATCCAAACCTTCGACTTGGGAGTATCCCTTGGCCACAAGTCGAGCTTTGTTCCTTGTCACCACACCATGCTCATCTTGCTTGTTGCGGAAGACCCATTTGGTTCCTACAACATTTTGGTTAGGACGTGGAACTAAATGCCATACCTCATTCCTAGTGAAGTTGTTGAGTTCCTCTTGCATTGCCACCACCCAATCCAAATCTTGAAGTGCTTCCTCTACCCTATGTGGCTCAATATAGGAAACAAACGAGTAATGTTCGCAAAAGTGTGCAACACGAGATCTAGTGGTTACCCCCTTATGAATGTCGCCGAGGATGGTGTCGACGGGGTGATCTCGTTGGATTTCTTGGTGGACTCTTGGGTGTGGCGGCCTTTGCTCTTCATCCTCCTTGTCTTCCTCATTTGCATCTCCCCCTTGATCATTGCCATCATCTTGAGGTGGCTCATTTGCTTGATCTTCTACTTCATCAACTTGAGCTTCATCCTCATTTTGAGTTGGTGGAGATGCTTGCGTGGAGGAGGATGGTTGATCTTGTGTGTTTGGAGGCTCTTTGGATTCCTTAGGACACACATCCCCGATGGACATGTTCCTTAACGCGATGCACGGAGCCTCGTCATCACCTATCTCATCAAGATCAACATGCTCTACTTGAGAGCCGTTAGTTTCATCAAACACAACGTCACATGAGACTTCAACTAGTCCGGTGGACTTGTTAAAGACCCTATATGCCCTTGTGTTTGAGTCATAACCAAGTAAAAAGCCTTCTACAGTCTTAGGAGCAAATTTAGATTTTCTACCTCTTTTAACTAGAATAAAGCATTTGCTACCAAAGACTCTAAAATATGAAATGTTGGGCTTTTTACCGGTTAGGAGTTCATACGATGTCTTCTTGAGGATTCGGTGAAGATATAACCGGTTGATGGCGTAGCAAGCGGTGTTGACCGCCTCGGCCCAAAACCGATCTGAAGTCTTGTACTCATCAAGCATGGTCCTTGCCATGTCCAATAGAGTTCTATTCTTCCTCTCCACTACACCATTTTGTTGAGGTGTGTAGGGAGAAGAGAACTCATGCTTGATTCCCTCCTCCTCAAGGAAGCCTTCGATTTGAGAGTTCTTGAACTCCGTCCCGTTGCCGCTTCTAATTTTCTTGATCCTTAAGCCGAACTCATTTTGAGCCCGTCTCAAGAATCCCTTTAAGGTTTCTTGGGTTTGAGATTTTTCCTGTAAAAAGAATACCCAAGTGAAGCGAGAATAATCATCCACAATAACTAGACAGTACTTACTGCCACCGATGCTTATGTAGGCTATTGGGCCGAATAGATCCATGTGCAGGAGCTCCAGTGGCCTGTCGGTCGTCATTATGTTCTTATGCGGATGATGAGAGCCAACTTGCTTTCCTGCTTGGCATGCGCTACAAATCCTATCTTTCTCAAAATGAACATTTGTTAGTCCTAAAATGTGTTCTCCCTTTAGAAGCTTATGAAGATTCTTCATCCCAACATGAGCTAGTCGGCGGTGCCAGAGCCAACCCATGTTAGTCTTAGCAATTAAGCAAGTGTCGAGTTCAGCTCTATCAAAATCTACCAAGTATAGCTGACCCTTCTAACACTCCTTTAAATGCTATTGAATCATCACTTCTTCTAAAGACAGTGACACCTATATCAGTGAATAGACAGTTGTAGCCCATTTGACATAATTGGGAAACAGAAAGCAAGTTGTAATCTAAGGAATCAACAAGAAAAACATTGGAAATGGAATGGTCCGGAGATATAGCAATTTTACCCAAACCTTTGACCAAACCTTGATTTCCATCCCCGAATGTGATAGCTCGTTGGGGATCTTGGTTTTTCTCATAGGAGGAGAACATTTTCTTCTCCCCTGTCATGTGGTTCGTGCACCCGCTGTCGAGTATCCAACTTGAGCCCCCGGATGCATAAACCTACAAAACACGTTTAGTTCTTGACTTTAGGTACCCAAATGGTTTTGGGTCCTTTGGCATTAGACACAAGAACTTTGGGTACCCAAACACAAGTCTTTGACCCCTTGTGCTTGCCCCCAACATATTTGGCAACTACCTTGCCGGATTTGTTAGTTAAAACATAAGATGCATCAAAAGTTTTAAAGGAAATGTTTTGATCATTTGATGCACTAGGAGTTTTCTTTCTAGACAACCTAGCACGGGTTGGTTGCCTAGAGCTAGATGTCTCACTCTTATACATAAAAGCATGGTTAGAACCAGAGTGAGACTTCCTAGAATGAATTTTTCTAATTTTGTCCTCGGGATAACCGGCAGGGTATAAAATGTAACCCTCGTTATCCTGAGGCATGGGAGCCTTGCCCTTAACAAAATTGGACAATCTTTTAGGAGGGGCATTAAGTTTGACATTGTCTCCCCTTTGGAAGCCAATGCCATCCTTGATGCCAGGGCGTCTCCCATTATAAAGCATGCTACGAGCAAATTTAAATTTCTCATTTTCTAGGTTGTGCTCGGCAATTTTAGCATCTAATTTAGCTATATGATCATTTTGTTGTTTAATTAAAATCATGTGATCATGAATAGCATCTACATCAATATCTCTACATCTAGTGCAAATAGTGACATGCTCAATGGTAGATGTAGAGGGTTTGCAAGAATTAAGTTCAACAATCTTAGCATGAAGTATATCATTCTTATCTCTAAGATCGGAAATTGTAATTTTGCAAACATCAAAATCTTTAGCCTTAGCAAGCAATTTTTTATTTTCATCTCTAAGGCTAGCAAGGGAAATGTTTAATTCATCAATCCTAGCAAGCAAATCATCATTATTATCTCTAGGATTGGGAATTGAAACATTGCAAACATGTGAATCAACCTTATTTAAACTAGCATTTTCATTCCTAAGGTTGTCAATCATCTCACGGCAAGTGCTTAGCTCACTAGATAATTTTTCACATTTTTCTACTTCTAGAGCATAAGCATTTTTAACCTTAACATGCTTCTTATTTTCTTTAATAAGGAAGTCCTCTTGGGTGTCCAAGAGATCATCCTTTTCATGAATGGCACTAATCAATTCATTAAGTTTTTCTTTTTGTTGCATGTTGAGGTTGGCAAAAAGAGAGCGCAAGTTATCCTCCTCATCACTAGCATTATCATCACTAGAAGACTCATATTTAGTGGATGATTTGGATTTTACCTTCTTTTTGCCGTCCTTTGCCATGAGGCACTTGTGGCCGACGTTTGGGAAGAGAAGTCCCTTGGTGACGGCGATGTTGGCGGCGTCCTCGTCGTCGGAGGAGTCGCTTGAGCTTTCGTCGGAATCCCACTCCCGACAAACATGGGCATCTCCGCCCTTCTTCTTGTAGTACCTCTTCTTCTCCTTTCTTCTCCCTTTCTTGTCGTTGCCTCGGTCACTGTCACTTGATATAGGACATTTAGCAATAAAATGACTGGGCTTACCACATTTGTAGCAAACCTTCTTGGAGCGGGACTTGTAGTCTTTCCCCCTCCTCTGTTTGAGGATTTGGCGGAAGCTCTTGATGACTAGCGCCATTTCTTCATTGTCAAGCTTGGAGGCGTCTATTGGTTGTCGATTTGGTGTAGACTCCTCCTTCTTTTCTTCCGTCGCTTTGAATGCGACGGGTTGAGCTTCGGATGTAGATGGATCATCAAGCTCGTTGATCTTCCTTGAGCCTTCGACCATGCACTCAAAACTTACAAAATGCCCGATAACTTCCTCGGGGGTCATTTTAGTATATCTACGATTACCATGAATTAATTGAACTTGAGTAGGGTTAAGGAAAATAAGAGATCTTAGAATAACCTTAACCACCTCGTGGTCATCCCACTTTACGCTCCCGAGGTTGCGCACTTGGTTCACCAAGGTCTTGAGCCGGTTGTACATATGTTGTGGCTCCTCCCCTTTGCGAAGCCGGAACCGACCGAGCTCCCCCTCGATCGTTTCCCGCTTGGTGATCTTGGTGAGCTCGTCTCCCTCGTGCGCGGTTTTGAGCACATCCCAAACCTCCTTGGCGCTCTTCAACCCTTGAACTTTGTTATACTCCTCTCTACTCAAAGAGGCGAGGAGTATTGTTGTCGCTTGAGAGTTGAAGTGCTCGATTTGGGCCACCTCATCCTCGTCATAGTCTTTATCCCCTACTGACGGTACCTGTGCACCAAACTCAACAACATCTCATATACTTTTGTGGAGTGAGGTTAGATGAAATCTCATTAAATCACTCCACCTAGCATAATCTTCACCATCAAAAGTTGGTGGTTTGCCTAATGGGACGGAAAGTAGAGGTGCATGTTTAGAAATGCGAGAATAGTGTAGTGGGATCTTACTAAACTTCTTACGCTCTTGGCATTTAGAAGTTACGGAGGGCGCATCGGAGTCGGAGGTTGATGTTGATGAAGTGTCGGTCTCGTAGTAGACCACTTTCCTCATCCTCTTTTGCTTGTCCCCGCTTCGATGCGGCTTGTGGGAAGAAGATTTTTCCTTCTTCTCTTTGTGGTGAGAAGAAGATTTCTTCTCCTTCCCTTTGTTGGAGGAGCTCTTCTTCTTCTCCCTCCTTTTGGTGCGGGACTCTTCCGATGAAGTGCTCCCGTGGCTTGTAGTGGGCTTTTCGCCGGTCTCCATCTCCTTCTTGGCGTGATCTCCCGACATCACTTCGAGCGGTTAGGCTCTAATGAAGCACCGAGCTTTGATACCAATTGAAAGTCGCCTAGAGGGGGGGTGAATAGGGCGAAACTGAAATTTACAAATATAAACACAACTACAAGCCGGGTTAGCGTTAGTAATAAAGAAACGAGTCCGCGAGAGAGGGTGGAAAACAAATCGCAAGCAAATGAAGAGTGTGACACGCGGATTTGTTTTACCGAGGTTCGGTTCTTGCAAACCTACTCCCCGTTGAGGAGGCCACAAAGGCCGAGTCTCTTTCAACCCTTCCCTCTCTCAAACGATCCCACGGATCGAGTGAGCTTTCTCTTCTCAATCACTTGGAACACAAAGTTCCCACAAGGGCCACCACACAATTGGTGCCTCTTGCCTCGATTACAAGTGAGTGCTTGATCGTAATGAAAGAATCAAGAAAGCACGATTGCAAAAAGGCCAAGCGACAAGAGCGACGAATAACACACGGATCACTTTCTCTCTCAAGTCACTAATCACTAATGATCTCTTTTCTCAATTGTGAAACTTGGAGAGATGGAGGCTTTGAATGTGTCTTGGAATGGAATGCTAGCTCTTGTATTGAATGTTGAAGGTTGGAATGCTTGGATGAAGTGAATGGAGGTGGTTGGGGTTGTATTTATAGCCACCAACCACTTCCTAGCCGTTGCTCCATTCTGCTGAGCGCGGACGGTCCGCGTGCCAGGTCCGGACGGTCCGCCCCAGTAGATCAACGGCTGAAAATGCAACGGTCAGCAGTAACGGCTATATCAACGGCTATATTGCATTTAATGCGTTGTCAGATGTCAGACAGACCCAGTCGCGGACGGTCCGCGATCCTGGCCCGGACGGTCCGCGAACCCGCTATAATTCATTTCTCCGAACCCGTCACCTTCGGGTTTTCGGTTTCTCACCTACCAGACGGTCCGTGCCAGAGGCCGGACGGTCCGCGCAACGGCTCGGACGGTCTTTGCTTTTCCTCCGGACAGTCCATAGTGTAGACTTCGATTTTTGCATTGGTTCTGGCCGAGTGACATCCTTGTGTCGCGGACGGTCCGCCGCAAGGGCCCGGACAGTCCGCGCTTGGCCTGTTTTTCCAAAAAGCTTCTCCTGTCCGGAATAATCTACGGTATTTCGGACAGTCGATTTAGTATGGTTATAGATGAACCTTTGGCACCTGTAGAACATATAATCTAGAGCAAAACTAGTCAGTCCAATTGTTTGTTTTGGGCAATTCAACCACCAAAATTATATAGGAACTAGGTGTAATCCTAATTCCCTTTCAACCATTTCTTGTTCAAAAATCCGTAGGTCTTAGCCTCTAGTATTATTGAAAATGGTCGCTCATGGCTATTTTCATAAAAAATGGGGGTTGTGTGGCCATTTATCATCGACTAGAGGCTCATAAACCTCACCCCACATATGTTTCCTTGCCATAGATTACATTTTTGGATTTCTGGTGGAGACCATTTCTTGGTCAAAAATCCGTAGGTGTTAGCCTTCGGTATTATTGAAAATGGTCGTTCATGGCTATTTTCGACACCCACATATGTTTCCTTTCCATAGATCACATTCTTGGATTTCTGGTGGAGACCATTTCTTGGTCTAAAATCCGTAGGTGTTAGCCTCTAGTATTATTGAAAATGGTCGCTCATGGCTATTTTCAAGGTCGCTCATGGCTATTTTCATAAAAAATGGGGGTTGTGTGGCCATTTATCATCGACTAGGGGCTCATAAACCTCACCCCACATATGTTTCCTTGCCATAGATCACATTCTTGGATTTCTGGTGGAGACCATTTCTTGGTCAAAAACTCGTACGTGTTAGCCTTCGGTATTATTGAAAATGGTCGTTCATGGCTATTTTCGACAAAAATGGGGGTTGTGTGGCCATTGATCATCGACCAGAGGCTCGTACACCTCAACCACATATGCTTCCTTGCCATAGATCACATTCTTGGATTTCTGGTGGAGACCATTTCTTGGTCAAAAATCCGTAGGTGTTAGCCTTCGGTATTATTGAAAATGGTCATTCATGGCTATTTTCGGCAAAATGGGGGTTGTGTGGCCATTGATCGTCGACCAGAGGCTCATACACCTCACCCCACATATGTTTCCTTGTCGTAGATCACATTCTTGGAATTCTGGTGGAGACCATTTCTTGGTGAAAAATCCGTAGGTGTTAGCCTTCGATATTATTGAAAATGGTCGTTCATGGCTATTTTCGACAAAAAAGGGGGTTGTGTGGCCATTGATCATCGACCAGAGGCTCATACACCTCACCCCACATATGTTTCCTTGCCATAGATCACATTCTTGGATTTCTGGTGGAGACCATTTCATGGGCAAAAATCCGTAGGTCTTAGCCTCTAGTATTATTGAAAATGGTCGTTCATGGCTATTTTCGACAAAAATGGGGGTTGTGTGGCCATTGATCATCGACCAGACGCTCATACACTTCACCCCACATATGTTTCCTTGCCATAGATCACATTCTTGGATTTCTGGTGGAGACCATTTCTTGGTCAAAAATCCGTAGGTGTTAGCCTTCGGTATTATTGAAAATGGTCGTTCATGGCTATTTTCGACAAAAATGGGGGTTGTGTGGCCATTGATCATCGACCAGAGGCTCATACACCTCACCCCACATATGTTTCCTTGCCATAGATTACATTCTTGGATTTCTGGTGGAGACCATTTCTTGGTCAAAAATCCGTAGGTGTTAGCCTTCGGTATTATTGAAAATGGTCGTTCATGGCTATTTTCGACAAAAATGGGGGTTGTGTGGCCATTGATCATCGACCAGACGCTCATACACCTCACCCCACATATGTTTCCTTGCCATAGATCACATTCTTGGATTTCTGGTGGAGACCATTTCTTGGTCAAAAATCCGTAGGTGTTAGCCTTCGGTATTATTGAAAATGGTCGTTCATGGCTATTTTTGACAAAAATGGAGGTTGTGTGGCCATTGATCATCGACCAGACGCTCATACACCTCACCCCACATATGTTTCCTTATCAGAGATCACATTCTTGGATTTCTGGTGGAGACCATTTCTTGGTCAAAAATCCGTAGGTGTTAGCCTTCGATATTATTGAAAATGGTCGTTCATGGCTATTTTTGACAAAAATGGGGGTTGTGTGGCCATTGATCGTCGACCAGAGGCTCATACACCTCACCCCACATATGTTTCCTTGCCATAGATCACATTCTTGGATTTCTGGTGGAGACCATTTCTTGGTCAAAAATCCGTAGGTGTTAGCCTTCGGTATTATTGAAAATGGTCGTTCATGTCTATTTTCGACAAAAATGGGGGTTGTGTGGCCATTGATCATCGACTAGAGGCTCATACACCTTCATTCATGGCTATTTTCGACAAAAATGGGGGTTGTGTGGCCATTGATCATCGACCAGAGGCTCATACACCTCACCCCACATATGTTTCCTTGCCATAGATCACATTCTTGGATTTCTGGTGGAGACCATTTCTTGGTCAAAAATCCGTAGGTTTTATTCTTGGATTTCTGGTGGAGACCATTTCTTGGTTAAAAATCCGTAGGTGTTAGCCTTCGATATTATTGAAAATGGTCGTTCATGGCTATTTTCGACAAAAATGGGGGTTGTGTGGCCATTGATCATCGACCAGAGGCTCATACACCTCACCCCACATATGTTTCCTTGCCATAGATCACATTCTTGGATTTCTGGTGGAGACCATTTCTTGGTCAAAAATCCGTAGGTGTTAGCCTTCAGTATTATTGAAAATGGTCGTTCATGGCTATTTTCGACAAAAATGGGGGTTGTGTGGCCATTGATCATCGACCAGAGGCTCATACACCTCACCCCACATATGTTTCCTTGCCATAGATCACATTCTTGGATTTCTGGTGGAGACCATTTCTTGGTCAAAAATCCGTAGGTGTTAGCCTTCGATATTATTGAAAATGGTCGTTCATGGCTATTTTCGACAAAAATGGGGGTTGTGTGGCCATTGATCATCGACCAGACGCTCATACACCTCACCCCACATATGTTTCCTTGCCATAGATCACATTCTTGGATTTCTGGTGGAGACCATTTCTTGGTCAAAAATCCGTAGGTGTTAGCCTTCGGTATTATTGAAAATGGTCGTTCATGGCTATTTTCGACAAAAATGGGGGTTGTGTGGCCATTGATCATCGACCAGACGCTCATACACCTCACCCCACATATGTTTCCTTGTCAGAGATCACATTCTTGGATTTCTGGTGGAGACCATTTCTTGGTCAAAAATCCGTAGGTGTTAGCCTTCGATATTATTGAAAATGGTCGTTCATGGCTATTTTTGACAAAAGTGGGGGTTGTGTGGCCATTGATCGTCGACCAGAGGCTCATACACCTCACCCCACATATGTTTCCTTGCCATAGATCACATTCTTGGATTTCTGGTGGAGACCATTTCTTGGTCAAAAATCCGTAGGTGTTAGCCTTCGGTATTATTGAAAATGGTCGTTCATGTCTATTTTCGACAAAAATGGGGGTTGTGTGGCCATTGATCATCGACTAGAGGCTCATACACCTTCATTCATGGCTATTTTCGACAAAAATGGGGGTTGTGTGGCCATTGATCATCGACCAGAGGCTCATACACCTCACCCCACATATGTTTCCTTGCCATAGATCACATTCTTGGATTTCTGGTGGAGACCATTTCTTGGTCAAAAATCCGTAGGTTTTATTCTTGGATTTCTGGTGGAGACCATTTCTTGGTTAAAAATCCGTAGGTGTTAGCCTTCGATATTATTGAAAATGGTCGTTCATGGCTATTTTCGACAAAAATGGGGGTTGTGTGGCCATTGATCATCGACCAGAGGCTCATACACCTCACCCCACATATGTTTCCTTGCCATAGATCACATTCTTGGATTTCTGGTGGAGACCATTTCTTGGTCAAAAATCCGTAGGTGTTAGCCTTCAGTATTATTGAAAATGGTCGTTCATGGCTATTTTCGACAAAAATGGGGGTTGTGTGGCCATTGATCATCGACCAGAGGCTCATACACCTCACCCCACATATGTTTCCTTGCCATAGATCACATTCTTGGATTTCTGGTGGAGACCATTTCTTGGTCAAAAATCCGTAGGTGTTAGCCTTCGATATTATTGAAAATGGTCGTTCATGGCTATTTTCGACAAAAATGGGGGTTGTGTGGCCATTGATCATCGACCAGACGCTCATACACCTCACCCCACATATGTTTCCTTGCCATAGATCACATTCTTGGATTTCTGGTGGAGACCATTTCTTGGTCAAAAATCCGTAGGTGTTAGCCTTCGGTATTATTGAAAATGGTCGTTCATGGCTATTTTCGACAAAAATGGGGGTTGTGTGGCCATTGATCATCGACCAGACGCTCATACACCTCACCCCACATATGTTTCCTTGTCAGAGATCACATTCTTGGATTTCTGGTGGAGACCATTTCTTGGTCAAAAATCCGTAGGTGTTAGCCTTCGATATTATTGAAAATGGTCGTTCATGGCTATTTTTGACAAAAGTGGGGGTTGTGTGGCCATTGATCGTCGACCAGAGGCTCATACACCTCACCCCACATATGTTTCCTTGCCATAGATCACATTCTTGGATTTCTGGTGGAGACCATTTCTTGGTCAAAAATCCGTAGGTGTTAGCCTTCGGTATTATTGAAAATGGTCGTTCATGTCTATTTTCGACAAAAATGGGGGTTGTGTGGCCATTGATCATCGACTAGAGGCTCATACACCTTCATTCATGGCTATTTTTGACAAAAATGGGGGTTGTGTGGCCATTGATCATCGACCAGAGGCTCATACACCTCACCCCACATATGTTTCCTTGCCATAGATCACATTCTTGGATTTCTGGTGGAGACCATTTCTTGGTCAAAAATCCGTAGGTGTTATTCTTGGATTTCTGGTGGAGACCATTTCTTGGTTAAAAATCCGTAGGTGTTAGCCTTCGATATTATTGAAAATGGTCGTTCATGGCTATTTTCGACAAAAATGGGGGTTGTGTGGCCATTGATCATCGACGAGAGGCTCATACACCTCACCCCACATATGTTTCCTTGCCATAGATCACATTCTTGGATTTTTGGTGGAGACCATTTCTTGGTCAAAAACTCGTACGTGTTAGCCTTCGATATTATTGAAAATGGCCGTTCATGGCTATTTTCGACAAAAATGGGGGTTGTGTGGCCATTGATCATCGACCAGAGGCTCATACACCTCACCCCACATATGTTTCCTTGCCATAGATCACATTCTTGCATTTCTGGTGGAGACCATTTCTTGGTTAAAAATCCGTAGGTGTTAGCCTTCGGTATTATTGAAAATGGTCGTTCATGGCTATTTTCGACAAAAATGGGGGTTGTGTGGCCATTGATCATCGACCAGACGCTCATACACCTCACCCCACATATGTTTCCTTGCCATAGATCACATTCTTGGATTTCTGGTGGAGACCATTTCTAGGTCAAAAATCTGTAGGTGTTAGCCTTCGGTATTATTGAAAATGGTCGTTCATGGCTATTTTCGACAAAAATGGGGGTTGTGTGGCCATTGATCATCGACCAGATGCTCATACACCTCACCCCACATATGTTTCCTTGTCGTAGATCACATTCTTGGATTTCTGGTGGAGACCATTTCTTGGTCAAAAATCCGTAGGTGTTAGCCTTCGATATTATTGAAAATGGTCGTTCATGGCTATTTTTGACAAAAATGGGGGTTGTGTGGCCATTGATCGTCGACCAGAGGCTCATACACCTCACCCCACATATGTTTCCTTGCCATAGATCACATTCTTGGATTTCTGGTGGAGACCATTTCTTGGTCAAAAATCCGTAGGTGTTAGCCTTCGGTATTATTGAAAATGGTCGTTCATGGCTATTTTCGACAAAAATGGGGGTTGTGTGGCCATTGATCATCGACTAGAGGCTCATACACCTTCATTCATGGCTATTTTCGACAAAAATGGGGGTTGTGTGGCCATTGATCATCGACCAGAGGCTCATACACCAATCCCCACATATGTTTCCTTGCCATAGATCACATTCTTGGATTTCTGGTGGAGACCATTTCTTGGTCAAAAATCCATAGGTGTTAGCCTTCGGTATTATTGAAAATGGTCGTTCATGGCTATTTTCATAAAAAATGGGGGTTGTGTGGCCATTGATCATCGACCAGAGGCTCATACACCTCACCCCACATATGTTTCCTTGCCATAGATCACATTCTTGGATTTCTGGTGGAGACCATTTCTTGGTCAAAAATCCGTAGGTGTTAGCCTTCGGTATTATTGAAAATGGTCGTTCATGGCTATTTTTGGCAAAAATGGGGGTTGTGTGGCCATTGATCGTCGACCAGAGGCTCATACACCTCACCCCACATATGTTTCCTTGCCATAGATCACATTCTTGGATTTCTGGTGGAGACCATTTCTTGGTCAAAAATCCATACGTGTTAGCCTTTGGTATTTTTGAAAATGGTCGCTCATGGCTATTTTCAAGGTTGCTCATGGCTATTTTCAAGGTCGCTCATGGCTATTTTCATAAATACCGAAGGCTAACACCTACGGATCTTTGACCAAGAAATGGGGGTTGTGTGGCCATTGATCATCGACCCGAGGCTCATACACCTCACCCCACATATGTTTCCTTGCCATAGATCACATTCTTGGATTTCTGGTGGAGACCATTTCTTGGTCAAAACCTCACCCCACATATGTTTCCTTGCCATAGATTACATTCTTGGATTTCTGGTGGAGACCATTTCTTGGTCAAAATCCGTAGGTGCTAGCCTTCGGTATTATTGAAAATGGTCGTTCATGGCTATTTTCGACAAAAATGGGGGTTGTGTGGCCATTGATCATCGACCAGAGGCTCATACACCTCACCCCACATATGTTTCCTTGCCATAGATCACATTCTTGGATTTCTGGTGGAGACCATTTCTTGGTCAAAAACTCGTACGTGTTAGCCTTCGGTATTATTGAAAATGGTCGTTCATGGCTATTTTCGACAAAAATGGGGGTTGTGTGGCCATTGATCATCGACCAGACGCTCATACACCTCACCCCACATATGTTTCCTTGCCATAGATCACATTCTTGGATTTCTGGTGGAGACCATTTCTTGGTTAAAAACTCGTACGTGTTAGCCTCTAATATTATTGAAAATGGTTGTTCATGGCTATTTTCGACAAAAATGGGGGTTGTGTGGCCATTGATCATCGACCAGAGGCTCATACACCTCACCCCACATATGTTTCCTTGCCATAGATCACATTCTTGGATTTCTGGTGGAGACCATTACTTGGTTAAAAATCCGTACGTGTTAGCCTTCGGTATTATTGAAAATGGTCGTTCATGGCTATTTTCGACAAAAATGGGGGTTGTGTAGCCATTGATCATCGACCAGAGGCTTGTACACTTCACCCCACATATGTTTTCTTGCCATAGATCAGAATCTTGGATTTCTCGTGGAGACCATTTGTTGGTCAAAAATTCGTAGGTGTTAGCCTTCGGTATTATTGAAAATGGTCGTTCATGGCTATTTTCGACAAAAATGGGGGTTGTGTGGCCATTGATCTTCGACCAGAGGCTCATACACCTCACTACACATATGTTTCCTTGTCGTAGATCACATTCTTGGATTTCTGGTGGAGACAATTTCTTGGTCAAAAATCTGTAGGTGTTAGCCTTCGATATTATTGAAAATGGTCGTTCATGGCTATTTTCGACAAAAATGGGGGTTGTGTGGCCATTGATCATCGACCAGACGCTCATACACCTCACCCCACATATGTTTCCTTGCCATAGATCACATTCTTGGATTTCTGGTGGAGACCATTTCTTGGTCAAAAATCCGTAGGTGTTAGCCTTCGGTATTATTGAAAATGGTCGTTCATGGCTATTTTCGACAAAAATGGGGGTTGTGTGGCCATTGATCATCGACCAGACGCTCATACACCTCACCCCACATATGTTTCCTTGTCAGAGATCACATTCTTGGATTTCTGGTGGAGACCATTTCTTGGTCAAAAATCCGTAGGTGTTAGCCTTCGATATTATTGAAAATGGTCGTTCATGGCTATTTTTGACAAAAGTGGGGGTTGTGTGGCCATTGATCGTCGACCAGAGGCTCATACAGCTCACCCCACATATGTTTCCTTGCCATAGATCACATTCTTGGATTTCTGGTGGAGACCATTTCTTGGTCAAAAATCCGTAGGTGTTAGCCTTCGGTATTATTGAAAATGGTCGTTCATGTCTATTTTCGACAAAAATGGGGGTTGTGTGGCCATTGATCATCGACTAGAGGCTCATACACCTTCATTCATGGCTATTTTCGACAAAAATGGGGGTTGTGTGGCCATTGATCATCGACCAGAGGCTCATACACCTCACCCCACATATGTTTCCTTGCCATAGATCACATTCTTGGATTTCTGGTGGAGACCATTTCTTGGTCAAAAATCCGTAGGTGTTATTCTTGGATTTCTGGTGGAGACCATTTCTTGGTTAAAAATCCGTAGGTGTTAGCCTTCGATATTATTGAAAATGGTCGTTCATGGCTATTTTCGACAAAAATGGGGGTTGTGTGGCCATTGATCATCGACGAGAGGCTCATACACCTCACCCCACATATGTTTCCTTGCCATAGATCACATTCTTGGATTTTTGGTGGAGACCATTTCTTGGTCAAAAACTCGTACGTGTTAGCCTTCGATATTATTGAAAATGGCCGTTCATGGCTATTTTCGACAAAAATGGGGGTTGTGTGGCCATTGATCATCGACCAGAGGCTCATACACCTCACCCCACATATGTTTCCTTGCCATAGATCACATTCTTGCATTTCTGGTGGAGACCATTTCTTGGTTAAAAATCCGTAGGTGTTAGCCTTCGGTATTATTGAAAATGGTCGTTCATGGCTATTTTCGACAAAAATGGGGGTTGTGTGGCCATTGATCATCGACCAGACGCTCATACACCTCACCCCACATATGTTTCCTTGCCATAGATCACATTCTTGGATTTCTGGTGGAGACCATTTCTAGGTCAAAAATCTGTAGGTGTTAGCCTTCGGTATTATTGAAAATGGTCGTTCATGGCTATTTTCGACAAAAATGGGGGTTGTGTGGCCATTGATCATCGACCAGATGCTCATACACCTCACCCCACATATGTTTCCTTGTCGTAGATCACATTCTTGGATTTCTGGTGGAGACCATTTCTTGGTCAAAAATCCGTAGGTGTTAGCCTTCGATATTATTGAAAATGGTCGTTCATGGCTATTTTTGACAAAAATGGGGGTTGTGTGGCCATTGATCGTCGACCAGAGGCTCATACACCTCACCCCACATATGTTTCCTTGCCATAGATCACATTCTTGGATTTCTGGTGGAGACCATTTCTTGGTCAAAAATCCGTAGGTGTTAGCCTTCGGTATTATTGAAAATGGTCGTTCATGGCTATTTTCGACAAAAATGGGGGTTGTGTGGCCATTGATCATCGACTAGAGGCTCATACACCTTCATTCATGGCTATTTTCGACAAAAATGGGGGTTGTGTGGCCATTGATCATCGACCAGAGGCTCATACACCAATCCCCACATATGTTTCCTTGCCATAGATCACATTCTTGGATTTCTGGTGGAGACCATTTCTTGGTCAAAAATCCATAGGTGTTAGCCTTCGGTATTATTGAAAATGGTCGTTCATGGCTATTTTCATAAAAAATGGGGGTTGTGTGGCCATTGATCATCGACCAGAGGCTCATACACCTCACCCCACATATGTTTCCTTGCCATAGATCACATTCTTGGATTTCTGGTGGAGACCATTTCTTGGTCAAAAATCCGTAGGTGTTAGCCTTCGATATTATTGAAAATGGTCGTTCATGGCTATTTTTGGCAAAAATGGGGGTTGTGTGGCCATTGATCGTCGACCAGAGGCTCATACACCTCACCCCACATATGTTTCCTTGCCATAGATCACATTCTTGGATTTCTGGTGGAGACCATTTCTTGGTCAAAAATCCATACGTGTTAGCCTTTGGTATTTTTGAAAATGGTCGCTCATGGCTATTTTCAAGGTTGCTCATGGCTATTTTCAAGGTCGCTCATGGCTATTTTCATAAATACCGAAGGCTAACACCTACGGATCTTTGACCAAGAAATGGGGGTTGTGTGGCCATTGATCATCGACCCGAGGCTCATACACCTCACCCCACATATGTTTCCTTGCCATAGATCACATTCTTGGATTTCTGGTGGAGACCATTTCTTGGTCAAAACCTCACCCCACATATGTTTCCTTGCCATAGATTACATTCTTGGATTTCTGGTGGAGACCATTTCTTGGTCAAAATCCGTAGGTGCTAGCCTTCGGTATTATTGAAAATGGTCGTTCATGGCTATTTTCGACAAAAATGGGGGTTGTGTGGCCATTGATCATCGACCAGAGGCTCATACACCTCACCCCACATATGTTTCCTTGCCATAGATCACATTCTTGGATTTCTGGTGGAGACCATTTCTTGGTCAAAAACTCGTACGTGTTAGCCTTCGGTATTATTGAAAATGGTCGTTCATGGCTATTTTCGACAAAAATGGGGGTTGTGTGGCCATTGATCATCGACCAGACGCTCATACACCTCACCCCACATATGTTTCCTTGCCATAGATCACATTCTTGGATTTCTGGTGGAGACCATTTCTTGGTTAAAAACTCGTACGTGTTAGCCTCTAATATTATTGAAAATGGTTGTTCATGGCTATTTTCGACAAAAATGGGGGTTGTGTGGCCATTGATCATCGACCAGAGGCTCATACACCTCACCCCACATATGTTTCCTTGCCATAGATCACATTCTTGGATTTCTGGTGGAGACCATTACTTGGTCAAAAATCCGTACGTGTTAGCCTTCGGTATTATTGAAAATGGTCGTTCATGGCTATTTTCGACAAAAATGGGGGTTGTGTAGCCATTGATCATCGACCAGAAGCTTGTACACTTCACCCCACATATGTTTTCTTGCCATAGATCAGAATCTTGGATTTCTCGTGGAGACCATTTGTTGGTCAAAAATTCGTAGGTGTTAGCCTTCGGTATTATTGAAAATGGTCGTTCATGGCTATTTTCGACAAAAATGGGGGTTGTGTGGCCATTGATCTTCGACCAGAGGCTCATACACCTCACTACACATATGTTTCCTTGTCGTAGATCACATTCTTGGATTTCTGGTGGAGACCATTTCTTGGTCAAAAATCCGTAGGTGTTAGCCTTCGATATTATTGAAAATGGTCATTCATGGCTATTTTCGGCAAAATGGGGGTTGTGTGGCCATTGATCGTCGACCAGAGGCTCATACACCTCACCCCACATATGTTTCCTTGTCGTAGATCACATTCTTGGATTTCTGGTGGAGACCATTTCTTGGTCAAAAATCCGTAGGTGTTAGCCTTCGATATTATTGAAAATTGTCATTCATGGCTATTTTCGGCAAAATGGGGGTTGTGTGGCCATTGATCGTCGACCAGAGGCTCATACACCTCACCCCACATATGTTTCCTTGCCATAGATCACATTCTTGGATTTCTGGTGGAGACCATTTCTTGGTCAAAAATCCGTAGGTGTTAGCCTTCGATATTATTGAAAATGGTCGTTCATGGCTATTTTCGAAAAAATGGGGGTTGTGTGGCCATTGATCATCGACCAGAGGCTCATACATCTCACCCCACATATGTTTCCTTGCCATAGATCACATTCTTGGATTTCTGGTGGAGACCATTTCTTGGTCAAAAATCCGTACGTGTTAGCCTTCGGTATTATTGAAAATGGTCGTTCATGGCTATTTTCGACAAAAATGGGGGTTGTGTGGCCATTGATCATCGACCAGAGGCTCGTACACTTCACCCCACATATGTTTTCTTGCCATAAATCAGAATCTTGGATTTCTCGTGGAGACCATTTGTTGGTCAAAAATTCGTAGGTGTTAGCCTTCGGTATTATTGAAAATGGTCGTTCATGGCTATTTTCGACAAAAATGGGGGTTGTGTGGCCATTGATCATCGACCAGACGCTCATACACCTCACCCCACATATGTTTCCTTGCCATAGATCACATTCTTGGATTTCAGGTGGAGACCATTTCTTGGTCAAAAATCCGTAGGTGTTAGCCTTCGATATTATTGAAAATGGTCATTCATGGCTATTTTTGACAAAAATGGGGGTTTTGTGGCCATTGATCTTCCACCAGAGGCTCATACACCTCACCCCACATATGTTTCCTTGCCATAGATCACATTCTTGGATTTCTGGTGGAGACCATTTCTTGGTCAAAAATTTGTAGGTGTTAGCCTTCGGTATTATTGTAAATGGTCATTCTATGGCAAGGAAACATATGTGGGGTGAAGTGTATGAGCGTCTGGTCGATGATCAATGGCCACACAACCCCCATTTTTGCCGAAAATAGCCATGAGCGACCATTTTCAATAATACTAGAGGCTAAGACCTACGGATTTTTGCCCATGAAATGGTCTCCACCAGAAATCCAAGAATGTGATCTATGGCAAGGAAACATATGTGGGGTGAGGTGTATGAGCCTCTGGTCGATGATCAATGGCCACACAACCCCCTTTTTTTGTCGAAAATAGCCATGAACAACCATTTTCAATAATATCGAAGGCTAACACCTACGGATTTTTCACCAAGAAATGGTCTCCACCAGAAATCCAAGAATGTGATCTACGACAAGGAAACATATGTGGGGTGAGGTGTATGAGCCTCTGGTCGACGATCAATGGCCACACAACCCCCATTTTGCCGAAAATAGCCATGAATGACCATTTTCAATAATACCGAAGGCTAACACCTACGGATTTTTGACCAAGAAATGGTCTCCAGCAGAAATCCAAGAATGTGATCTATGGCAAGGAAACATATGTGGGGTGAGGTGTACGAGCATCTGGTCGATGATCAATGGCCACACAACCCCCATTTTTGTCAAAAATTGCCATGAACGACTATTTTCAATAATACCGAAGGCTAACACCTACGGATTTCTGACCAAGAAATCGTCTCCACCAGAAATCCAAAAATGTGATATATGGCAAGGAAACATATGTGGGGTGAGGTGTACGAGACTCTGGTCGATGATCAATGGCCACACAACCCCCATTTTTGTCGAAAATAGCCATGAACGACATTTTCAATAATACCAAATGCTAACACCTACGGATTTTTGACCAAAAATGGTCTCCACCAGAAATCCAAGAATGTGATCTATGGCAAGGAAACATATGTGGGGTGAGGTGTACGAGCCTCTGGTCGATGATCAATGGCCACACAACCCCCATTTTTGTCGAAAATAGCCATGAACGACCATTTTCAAAAATACCGAAGACTAACACCTACAGATTTTTGACCAAGAAATGGTCTCCACCAGAAATCCAAGAATGTGATCTATGGCAAGGAAACATATGTGGTTGAGGTGTACGAGCCTCTGGTCGATGATCAATGGCCACACAACCCCCATTTTTGTCGAAAATAGCCATGAACGACCATTTTCAATAATACCGAAGGCTAACACGTACGAGTTTTTGACCAAGAAATGGTCTCCACTAGAAATCCAAGAATGTGATCTATGGCAAGGAAACATATGTGGGGTGAGGTTTATGAGCCTCTAGTCGATGATAAATGGCCACACAACCCCCATTTTTTATGAAAATAGCCATGAGCGACCATTTTCAATAATACTAGAGGCTAACACCTACAGATTTTAGACCAAGAAATGGTCTCCACCAGAAATCCAAGAATGTGATCTATGGCAAGGAAACATATGTGGGTGTCGAAAATAGCCATGAACGACCATTTTCAATAATACCGAAGGCTAACACCTACGGATTTTTGACCAAGAAATGGTCTCCACCAGAAATCCAAGAATGTAATCTATGGCAAGGAAACATATGTGAGGTGAGGTTTATGAGCCTCTAGTCGATGATAAATGGCCACACAACCCCCATTTTTTATGAAAATAGCCATGAGCGACCATTTTCAATAATACTAGAGGCTAAGACCTACGGATTTTTGACCAAGAAATGGTTGAAAGGGAATTAGGCTTACACCTAGTTCCTATATAATTTTGGTGGTTGAATTGCCCAACACAAACAATTGGACTGACTAGTTTTGCTCTAGATTATATGTTCTACAGGTGCCAAAGGTTCATCTATAACCATACTAAATCGACTGTCCGAAATACCGTAGATTATTCCGGACAGGAGAAGCTTTTTGGAAAAACAGGCCAAGCGCGGACTGTCCGGGCCCTTGCGGCGGACCGTCCGCGACACAAGGATGTCACTCGGCCAGAACCAATGCAAAAATCGAAGTCTACACTATGGACTGTCCGTAGGAAAAGCAAAGACCGTCCGAGCCCTTGCGCGGACCGTCCGGCCTCTGGCGCGGACCGTCCGGTAGGTGAGAAACCGAAAAACCCGAAGGTGACGGGTTCGGAGAAATGAATTATAGCGGGTTCGCGGACCGTCCGGGCCAGGATCGCGGACCGTCCGTGACTGGGTCTGTCTGACATCTGACAACGCATTAAATGCAATATAGCCGTTGATATAGCCGTTACTGCTGACCGTTGCATTTTCAGCCGTTGATCTACTGGGGCGGACCGTCCAGACCTGGCACGCGGACCGTCCGCGCTCAGCAGAATGGAGCAACGGCTAGGAAGTGGTTGGTGGCTATAAATACAACCCCAACCACCTCCATTCACTTCATCCAAGCATTCCAACCTTCAACATTCAATACAAGAGCTAGCATTCCATTCCAAGACACATTCAAAGCCTCCATCTCTCCAAGTTTCACAATTGAGAAAAGAGATCATTAGTGATTAGTGACTTGAGAGAGAAAGTGATCCGTGTGTTATTCGTCGCTCTTGTCGCTTGGCCTTTTTGCAATCGTGCTTTCTTGATTCTTTCATTACGATCAAGCACTCACTTGTAATCGAGGCAAGAGGCACCAATTGTGTGGTGGCCCTTGTGGGAACTTTGTGTTCCAAGTGATTGAGAAGAGAAAGCTCACTCGATCCGTGGGATCGTTTGAGAGAGGGAAGGGTTGAAAGAGACCCGGCCTTTGTGGCCTCCTCAACGGGGAGTAGGTTTGCAAGAACCGAACCTCGGTAAAACAAATCCGCGTGTTACACTCTTCATTTGCTTGCGATTTGTTTTCCACCCTCTCTCGCGGACTCGTTTCTTTATTACTAACGCTAACCCGGCTTGTAGTTGTGTTTATATTTGTAAATTTCAGTTTCGCCCTATTCACCCCCCCTCTAGGCGACTTTCAATTGGTATCAAAGCTCGGTGCTTCATTAGAGCCTAACCGCTCGAAGTGATGTCGGGAGATCACGCCAAGAAGGAGATGGAGACCGGCGAAAAGCCCACTACAAGCCACGGGAGCACTTCATCGGAAGAGTCCCGCACCAAAAGGAGGGAGAAGAAGAAGAGCTCCTCCAACAAAGGGAAGGAGAAGAAATCTTCTTCTCACCACAAAGAGAAGAAGGAAAAATCTTCTTCCCACAAGCCGCATCGAAGCGGGGACAAGCAAAAGAGGATGAGGAAAGTGGTCTACTACGAGACCGACACTTCATCAACATCAACCTCCGACTCCGATGCGCCCTCCGTAACTTCTAAACGCCAAGAGCGTAAGAAGTTTAGTAAGATCCCCCTACACTATTCTCGCATTTCTAAACATGCACCTCGACTTTCCGTCCCATTAGGCAAACCACCAACTTTTGATGGTGAAGATTATGCTAGGTGGAGTGATTTAATGAGATTTCATCTAACCTCACTCCACAAAAGTATATGGGATGTTGTTGAGTTTGGTGCACAGGTACCGTCAGTAGGGGATAAAGACTATGACGAGGATGAGGTGGCCCAAATCGAGCACTTCAACTCTCAAGCGACAACGATACTCCTCGCCTCTTTGAGTAGAGAGGAGTATAACAAAGTTCAAGGGTTGAAGAGCGCCAAGGAGGTTTGGGATGTGCTCAAAACCGCGCACGAGGGAGACGAGCTCACCAAGATCACCAAGCGGGAAACGATCGAGGGGGAGCTCGGTCGGTTCTGGCTTCGCAAAGGGGAGGAGCCACAACATATGTACAACCGGCTCAAGACCTTGGTGAACCAAGTGCGCAACCTCGGGAGCGTAAAGTGGGATGACCACGAGGTGGTTAAGGTTATTCTAAGATCTCTTATTTTCCTTAACCCTACTCAAGTTCAATTAATTCATGGTAATCGTAGATATACTAAAATGACCCCCGAGGAAGTTATCGGGCATTTTGTAAGTTTTGAGTGCATGGTCGAAGGCTCAAGGAAGATCAACGAGCTTGATGATCAATCTACATCCGAAGCTCAACCCGTCGCATTCAAAGCGACGGAAGAAAAGAAGGAGGAGTCTACACCAAATCGACAACCAATAGACGCCTCCAAGCTTGATAATGAAGAAATGGCGCTAGTCATCAAGAGCTTCCGCCAAATCCTCAAACAGAGGAGGGGGAAAGACTACAAGTCCCGCTCCAAGAAGGTTTGCTACAAATGTGGTAAGCCCAGTCATTTTATTGCTAAATGTCCTATATCAAGTGACAGTGACCGAGGCAACGACAAGAAAGGGAGAAGAAAGGAGAAGAAGAGGTACTACAAGAAGAAGGGCGGAGATGCCCATGTTTGTCGGGAGTGGGATTCCGACGAAAGCTCAAGTGACTCCTCCGACGACGAGGACGCCGCCAACATCGCCGTCACCAAGGGACTTCTCTTCCCAAACGTCGGCCACAAGTGCCTCATGGCAAAGGACGGCAAAAAGAAGGTAAAATCCAAATCATCCACTAAATATGAGTCTTCTAGTGATGATAATGCTAGTGATGAGGAGGATAACTTGCGCTCTCTTTTTGCCAACCTCAACATGCAACAAAAAGAAAAACTTAATGAATTTATTAGTGCCATTCATGAAAAGGATGATCTCTTGGACACCCAAGAGGACTTCCTTATTAAAGAAAATAAGAAGCATGTTAAGGTTAAAAATGCTTATGCTCTAGAAGTAGAAAAATGTGAAAAATTATCTAGTGAGCTAAGCACTTGCCGTGAGATGATTGACAACCTTAGGAATGAAAATGCTAGTTTAAATAAGGTTGATTCACATGTTTGCAATGTTTCAATTCCCAATCCTAGAGATAATAATGATGATTTGCTTGCTAGGATTGATGAATTAAACATTTCCCTTGCTAGCCTTAGAGATGAAAATAAAAAATTGCTTGCTAAGGCTAAAGATTTTGATGTTTGCAAAATTACAATTTCCGATCTTAGAGATAAGAATGATATACTTCATGCTAAGATTGTTGAACTTAATTCTTGCAAACCCTCTACATCTACCATTGAGCATGTCACTATTTGCACTAGATGTAGAGATATTGATGTAGATGCTATTCATGATCACATGATTTTAATTAAACAACAAAATGATCATATAGCTAAATTAGATGCTAAAATTGCCGAGCACAACCTAGAAAATGAGAAATTTAAATTTGCTCGTAGCATGCTTTATAATGGGAGACGCCCTGGCATCAAGGATGGCATTGGCTTCCAAAGGGGAGACAATGTCAAACTTAATGCCCCTCCTAAAAGATTGTCCAATTTTGTTAAGGGCAAGGCTCCCATGCCTCAGGATAACGAGGGTTACATTTTATACCCTGCCGGTTATCCCGAGGACAAAATTAGAAAAATTCATTCTAGGAAGTCTCACTCTGGTTCTAACCATGCTTTTATGTATAAGAGTGAGACATCTAGCTCTAGGCAACCAACCCGTGCTAGGTTGTCTAGAAAGAAAACTCCTAGTGCATCAAATGATCAAAACATTTCCTTTAAAACTTTTGATGCATCTTATGTTTTAACTAACAAATCCGGCAAGGTAGTTGCCAAATATGTTGGGGGCAAGCACAAGGGGTCAAAGACTTGTGTTTGGGTACCCAAAGTTCTTGTGTCTAATGCCAAAGGACCCAAAACCATTTGGGTACCTAAAGTCAAGAACTAAACTTGTTTTGTAGGTTTATGCATCCGGGGGCTCAAGTTGGATACTCGACAGCGGGTGCACGAACCACATGACAGGGGAGAAGAAAATGTTCTCCTCCTATGAGAAAAACCAAGATCCCCAACGAGCTATCACATTCGGGGATGGAAATCAAGGTTTGGTCAAAGGTTTGGGTAAAATTGCTATATCTCCGGACCATTCCATTTCCAATGTTTTTCTTGTTGATTCCTTAGATTACAACTTGCTTTCTGTTTCCCAATTATGTCAAATGGGCTACAACTGTCTATTCACTGATATAGGTGTCACTGTCTTTAGAAGAAGTGATGATTCAATAGCATTTAAGGGAGTGTTAGAAGGGTCAGCTATACTTGGTAGATTTTGATAGAGCTGAACTCGACACTTGCTTAATTGCTAAGACTAACATGGGTTGGCTCTGGCACCGCCGACTAGCTCATGTTGGGATGAAGAATCTTCATAAGCTTCTAAAGGGAGAACACATTTTAGGACTAACAAATGTTCATTTTGAGAAAGATAGGATTTGTAGCGCATGCCAAGCAGGAAAGCAAGTTGGCTCTCATCATCCGCATAAGAACATAATGACGACCGATAGGCCACTGGAGCTCCTGCACATGGATCTATTCGGCCCAATAGCCTACATAAGCATCGGCGGGAGTAAGTACTGTCTAGTTATTGTGGATGATTATTCTCGCTTCACTTGGGTATTCTTTTTACAGGAAAAATCTCAAACCCAAGAAACCTTAAAGGGATTCTTGAGACGGGCTCAAAATGAGTTCGGCTTAAGGATCAAGAAAATTAGAAGCGACAACGGGACGGAGTTCAAGAACTCTCAAATCGAAGGCTTCCTTGAGGAGGAGGGAATCAAGCATGAGTTCTCTTCTCCCTACACACCTCAACAAAATGGTGTAGTGGAGAGGAAGAATAGAACTCTATTGGACATGGCAAGGACCATGCTTGATGAGTACAAGACTTCGGATCGGTTTTGGGCCGAGGCGGTCAACACCGCTTGCTACGCCATCAACCGGTTATATCTTCACCGAATCCTCAAGAAGACATCGTATGAACTCCTAACCGGTAAAAAGCCCAACATTTCATATTTTAGAGTCTTTGGTAGCAAATGCTTTATTCTAGTTAAAAGAGGTAGAAAATCTAAATTTGCTCCTAAGACTGTAGAAGGCTTTTTACTTGGTTATGTCTCAAACACAAGGGCATATAGGGTCTTTAACAAGTCCACCGGACTAGTTGAAGTCTCATGTGACGTTGTGTTTGATGAAACTAACGGCTCTCAAGTAGAGCATGTTGATCTTGATGAGATAGGTGATGACGAGGCTCCGTGCATCGCGTTAAGGAACATGTCCATCGGGGATGTGTGTCCTAAGGAATCCAAAGAGCCTCCAAACACACAAGATCAACCATCCTCCTCCACGCAAGCATCTCCACCAACTCAAAATGAGGATGAAGCTCAAGTTGATGAAGTAGAAGATCAAGCAAATGAGGCACCTCAAGATGATGGCAATGATCAAGGGGGAGATGCAAATGAGGAAGACAAGGAGGATGAAGAGCAAAGGCCGCCACACCCAAGAGTCCACCAAGCAATCCAACGAGATCACCCCGTCGACACCATCCTCGGCGACATTCATAAGGGGGTAACCACTAGATCTCGTGTTGCACACTTTTGCGAACATTACTCGTTTGTTTCCTCTATTGAGCCACACAGGGTAGAGGAAGCACTTCAAGATTCGGATTGGGTGGTGGCAATGCAAGAGGAACTCAACAACTTCACTAGGAATGATGTATGGCATTTAGTTCCACGTCCTAACCAAAATGTTGTAGGAACCAAATGGGTCTTCCGCAACAAGCAAGATGAGCATGGTGTGGTGACAAGGAACAAAGCTCGACTTATGGCCAAGGGATACTCCCAAGTCGAAGGTTTGGATTTCGGTGAAACCTATGCACCCGTAGCTAGGCTTGAGTCAATTCGAATATTATTGGCCTATGCTACTTACCATGGCTTTAAGCTTTATCAAATGGACGTGAAAAGTGCCTTCCTCAATGGACCAATCAAGGAAGAGGTCTATGTTGAGCAACCTCCCGGCTTTGAAGAGAGTGAGTATCCTAACCATGTCTATAAGCTCTCTAAGGCGCTTTATGGGCTCAAGCAAGCCCCAAGAGCATGGTATGAATGCCTTAGAGATTTCCTTATTGCAAATGGCTTCAAAGTCGGAAAGGCCGATCCCACACTCTTTACTAAAACTCTTGAAAATGACTTGTTTGTATGCCAAATTTATGTTGATGATATTATATTTGGGTCTACTAATGAGTCTACATGTGAAGAGTTTAGTAGGATCATGACACAGAAGTTCGAGATGTCTATGATGGGGGAGTTGAAGTATTTTCTAGGATTCCAAGTCAAACAACTCCAAGAGGGCACCTTCATCAGCCAAATGAAGTACACTCAAGACATTCTAACCAAGTTTGGGATGAAGGATGCCAAACCCATCAAGACACCCATGGGAACTAATTAATGGGCATCTCGACCTCGACACGGGAGGTAAGTCCGTGGATCAAAAGGTATACCGGTCGATGATAGGTTCTTTACTCTATTTATGTGCATCTCGACCGGATATTATGCTTTCTGTATGCATGTGTGCAAGATTCCAAGCCGACCCTAAGGAAGCTCACCTTACGGCCGTAAAACGAATCTTGAGATATTTGGCTTATACTCCTAAGTTTGGGCTTTGGTATCCTTGGGGATCCACATTTGATTTGATTGGTTATTCGGATGCCGATTGGGCGGGGTGTAAAATCAATAGGAAGAGCACATCGGGGACTTGCCAGTTCTTGGGAAGATCCTTGGTGTCTTGGGCTTCAAAGAAGCAAAATTCGGTCGCTCTTTCCACCGCCGAAGCCGAGTTTATTGCCGCAGGCCATTGTTGCGCGCAATTGCTTTGGATGAGGCAAACCCTGCGGGACTACGGTTACAAATTAACCAAAGTTCCTTTGCTATGTGATAATGAGAGTGCAATCAAAATGGCCGACAATCCCGTCGAGCATAGCCGCACTAAACACATAGCCATTCGGTATCACTTTTTGAGGGATCACCAACAAAAGGGAGATATCGAGATTTCTTACATTAATACTAAAGATCAATTAGGCGATATCTTTACCAAGCCTCTTGATGAACAATCTTTTAACAAACTTAGGCATGAGCTCAATATTCTTGATTCGCGCAATTTCTTTTGCTAGCTTGCACATATAGCTCATTTTATATACCTTTGATCATGTCTCTTTCATATGCTATGACTAATGTGTTTTCAAGTCTATTTCAAACCAAGTCATAGGTGTATTGAAAGGGAATTGGAGTCTTCGGCGAAGACAAAGGCTTCCACTACGTAACTCATCCTTCGCCGTCGCTCCAAGCAACTCTCCGTTCAAGGGGGAGAAAACTTGAGCACCAAGCAAAAGGACTTCGTCTTTGGTATAATCTTAACTCATTTATTTATGACCAAAGGGGAAGAAAGCACTTCGAGGGCTCTAATGATTCCGTTTTTGGCGATTCATGCCAAAGGGGGAGAAAGTAAGAGCCCAAAGCAAAAGGACCGCACCACCACCAATTTCAAAAACTTAACTTAAGTGTTGAATATTTTCAATTGGTATCCTATTGTGTTCAAAAGGGGGAGAAAGTAGTATTTCAAAATGATACATCAAAACCCTCTTGAACACTAAGAGGAGAATCTCATTTAGGGGGAGTTTTGTTTAGTCAAAGGAAAAGCATTTGAAACAGGGGGAGAAAATTTCAAATCTTGAAAATGCTTCTCAAAATCTTATTCATTTGCCTTTGACTATTTGCAAAAGAACTTTGAAAAGATTTACAAAAGATTTTGCAAAAACAAAACATGTGGTGCAAGCGTGGTCCAAAATGTTAAAAATGAAGAAACAATCCATGCATATCTTGTAAGCATTTATATTGGCTCAATTCCAAGCAACCTTTGCACTTACATTTTGCAAACTAGTTCAATTATGCACTTCTACATTTGCTTTGGTTTGTGTTGGCATCAATCACCAAAAAGGGGGAGATTGAAAGGGAATTAGGCTTACACCTAGTTCCTATATAATTTTGGTGGTTGAATTGCCCAACACAAACAATTGGACTGACTAGTTTTGCTCTAGAATATATGTTCTACAGGTGCCAAAGGTTCATCTATAACCATACTAAATCGACTGTCCGAAATACCGTAGATTATTCCGGACAGGAGAAGCTTTTTGGAAAAACAGGCCAAGCGCGGACTGTCCGGGCCCTTGCGGCGGACCGTCCGCGACACAAGGATGTCACTCGGCCAGAACCAATGCAAAAATCGAAGTCTACACTATGGACTGTCCGGAGGAAAAGCAAAGACCGTCCGAGCCCTTGCGCGGACCGTCCGGTAGGTGAGAAACCGAAAAACCCGAAGGTGACGGGTTCGGAGAAATGAATTATAGCGGGTTCGCGGACCGTCTGGGCCAGGATCGCGGACCGTCCGCGACTGGGTCTGTCTGACATCTGACAACGCATTAAATGCAATATAGCCGTTGATATAGCCGTTACTGCTGACCGTTGCATTTTCAGCCGTTGATCTACTGGGGCGGACCGTCCGGACCTGGCACGCGGACCGTCCGCGCTCAGCAGAATGGAGCAACGGCTAGGAAGTGGTTGGTGGCTATAAATACAACCCCAACCACCTCCATTCACTTCATCCAAGCATTCCAACCTTCAACATTCAATACAAGAGCTAGCATTCCATTCCAAGACACATTCAAAGCCTCCATCTCTCCAAGTTTCACAATTGAGAAAAGAGATCATTAGTGATTAGTGACTTGAGAGAGAAAGTGATCCGTGTGTTATTCGTCGCTCTTGTCGCTTGGCCTTTTTGCAATCGTGCTTTCTTGATTCTTTCATTACGATCAAGCACTCACTTGTAATCGAGGCAAGAGGCACCAATTGTGTGGTGGCCCTTGTGGGAACTTTGTGTTCCAAGTGATTGAGAAGAGAAAGCTCACTCGATCCGTGGGATCGTTTGAGAGAGGGAAGGGTTGAAAGAGACTCGGCCTTTGTGGCCTCCTCAACGGGGAGTAGGTTTGCAAGAACCGAACCTCGGTAAAACAAATCCGCGTGTCACACTCTTCATTTGCTTGCGATTTGTTTTCCACCCTCTCTCGCGGACTCGTTTCTTTATTACTAACGCTAACCCGGCTTGTAGTTGTGTTTATATTTGTAAATTTCAGTTTCGCCCTATTCACCCCCCCTCTAGGCGACTTTCAATTGGTATCAAAGCTCGGTGCTTCATTAGAGCCTAACCGCTCGAAGTGATGTCGGGAGATCACGCCAAGAAGGAGATGGAGACCGGCGAAAAGCCCACTACAAGCCACGGGAGCACTTCATCGGAAGAGTCCCGCACCAAAAGGAGGGAGAAGAAGAAGAGCTCCTCCAACAAAGGGAAGGAGAAGAAATCTTCTTCTCACCACAAAGAGAAGAAGGAAAAATCTTCTTCCCACAAGCCGCATCGAAGCGGGGACAAGCAAAAGAGGATGAGGAAAGTGGTCTACTACGAGACCGACACTTCATCAACATCAACCTCCGACTCCGATGCGCCCTCCGTAACTTCTAAATGCCAAGAGCGTAAGAAGTTTAGTAAGATCCCACTACACTATTCTCGCATTTCTAAACATGCACCTCTACTTTCCGTCCCATTAGGCAAACCACCAACTTTTGATGGTGAAGATTATGCTAGGTGGAGTGATTTAATGAGATTTCATCTAACCTCACTCCACAAAAGTATATGAGATGTTGTTGAGTTTGGTGCACAGGTACCGTCAGTAGGGGATAAAGACTATGACGAGGATGAGGTGGCCCAAATCGAGCACTTCAACTCTCAAGCGACAACAATACTCCTCGCCTCTTTGAGTAGAGAGGAGTATAACAAAGTTCAAGGGTTGAAGAGCGCCAAGGAGGTTTGGGATGTGCTCAAAACCGCGCACGAGGGAGACGAGCTCACCAAGATCACCAAGCGGGAAACGATCGAGGGGGAGCTCGGTCGGTTCCGGCTTCGCAAAGGGGAGGAGCCACAACATATGTACAACCGGCTCAAGACCTTGGTGAACCAAGTGCGCAACCTCGGGAGCGTAAAGTGGGATGACCACGAGGTGGTTAAGGTTATTCTAAGATCTCTTATTTTCCTTAACCCTACTCAAGTTCAATTAATTCATGGTAATCGTAGATATACTAAAATGACCCCCGAGGAAGTTATCGGGCATTTTGTAAGTTTTGAGTGCATGGTCGAAGGCTCAAGGAAGATCAACGAGCTTGATGATCCATCTACATCCGAAGCTCAACCCGTCGCATTCAAAGCGACGGAAGAAAAGAAGGAGGAGTCTACACCAAATCGACAACCAATAGACGCCTCCAAGCTTGACAATGAAGAAATGGCGCTAGTCATCAAGAGCTTCCGCCAAATCCTCAAACAGAGGAGGGGGAAAGACTACAAGTCCCGCTCCAAGAAGGTTTGCTACAAATGTGGTAAGCCCGGTCATTTTATTGCTAAATGTCCTATATCAAGTGACAGTGACCGAGGCAACGACAAGAAAGGGAGAAGAAAGGAGAAGAAGAGGTACTACAAGAAGAAGGGTGGAGATGCCCATGTTTGTCGGGAGTGGGATTCCGACGAAAGCTCAAGCGACTCCTCCGACGACGAGGACGCCGCCAACATCGCCGTCACCAAGGGACTTCTCTTCCCAAACGTCGGCCACAAGTGCCTCATGGCAAAGGACGGCAAAAAGAAGGTAAAATCCAAATCATCACTAAATATGAGTCTTCTAGTGATGATAATGCTAGTGATGAGGAGGATAACTTGCGCTCTCTTTTTGCCAACCTCAACATGCAACAAAAAGAAAAACTTAATGAATTGATTAGTGCCATTCATGAAAAGGATGATCTCTTGGACACCCAAGAGGACTTCCTTATTAAAGAAAATAAGAAGCATGTTAAGGTTAAAAATGCTTATGCTCTAGAAGTAGAAAAATGTGAAAAATTATCTAGTGAGCTAAGCACTTGTCGTGAGATGATTGACAACCTTAGGAATGAAAATGCTAGTTTAAATAAGGTTGATTCACATGTTTGCAATGTTTCAATTCCCAATCCTAGAGATAATAATGATGATTTGCTTGCTAGGATTGATGAATTAAACATTTCCCTTGCTAGCCTTAGAGATGAAAATAAAAAATTGCTTGCTAAGGCTAAAGATTTTGATGTTTGCAAAATTACAATTTCCGATCTTAGAGATAAGAATGATATACTTCATGCTAAGATTGTTGAACTTAATTCTTGCAAACCCTCTACATCTACCATTGAGCATGTCACTATTTGCACTAGATGTAGAGATATTGATGTAGATGCTATTCATGATCACATGATTTTAATTAAACAACAAAATGATCATATAGCTAAATTAGATGCTAAAATTGCCGAGCACAACCTAGAAAATGAGAAATTTAAATTTGCTTGTAGCATGCTTTATAATGGGAGACGCCCTGGCATCAAGGATGGCATTGGCTTCCAAAGGGGAGACAATGTCAAACTTAATGCCCCTCCTAAAAGATTGTCCAATTTTGTTAAGGGCAAGGCTCCCATGCCTCAGGATAACGAGGGTTACATTTTATACCCTGCCGGTTATCCCGAGGACAAAATTAGAAAAATTCATTCTAGGAAGTCTCACTCTGGTTCTAACCATGCTTTTATGTATAAGAGTGAGACATCTAGCTCTAGGCAACCAACCCGTGCTAGGTTGTCTAGAAAGAAAACTCCTAGTGCATCAAATGATCAAAACATTTCCTTTAAAACTTTTGATGCATCTTATGTTTTAACTAACAAATCCGGCAAGGTAGTTGCCAAATATGTTGGGGGCAAGCACAAGGGGTCAAAGACTTGTGTTTGGGTACCCAAAGTTCTTGTGTCTAATGCCAAAGGACCAAAAACCATTTGGGTACCTAAAGTCAAGAACTAAACTTGTTTTGTAGGTTTATGCATCCGGGGGCTCAAGTTGGATACTCGACAGCGGGTGCACGAACCACATGACAGGGGAGAAGAAAATGTTCTCCTCCTATGAGAAAAACCAAGATCCCCAACGAGCTATCACATTCGGGGATGGAAATCAAGGTTTGGTCAAAGGTTTGGGTAAAATTGCTATATCTCCGGACCATTCCATTTCCAATGTTTTTCTTGTTGATTCCTTAGATTACAACTTGCTTTCTGTTTCCCAATTATGTCAAATGGGCTACAACTGTCTATTCACTGATATAGGTGTCACTGTCTTTAGAAGAAGTGATGATTCAATAGCATTTAAGGGAGTGTTAGAGGGTCAGCTATACTTGGTAGATTTTGATAGAGCTGAACTCGACACTTGCTTAATTGCTAAGACTAACATGGGTTGGCTCTGGCACCGCCGACTAGCTCATGTTGGGATGAAGAATCTTCATAAGCTTCTAAAGGGAGAACACATTTTAGGACTAACAAATGTTCATTTTGAGAAAGACAGGATTTGTAGCGCATGCCAAGCAGGAAAGCAAGTTGGCTCTCATCATCCGCATAAGAACATAATGACGACCGACAGGCCACTGGAGCTCCTGCACATGGATCTATTCGGCCCAATAGCCTACATAAGCATCGGCGGGAGTAAGTACTGTCTAGTTATTGTGGATGATTATTCTTGCTTCACTTGGGTATTCTTTTTACAGGAAAAATCTCAAACCCAAGAAACCTTAAAGGGATTCTTGAGACGGGCTCAAAATGAGTTCAGCTTAAGGATCAAGAAAATTAGAAGCGACAACGGGACGGAGTTCAAGAACTCTCAAATCGAAGGCTTCCTTGAGGAGGAGGGAATCAAGCATGAGTTCTCTTCTCCCTACACACCTCAACAAAATGGTGTAGTGGAGAGGAAGAATAGAACTCTATTGGACATGGCAAGGACCATGCTTGATGAGTACAAGACTTCGGATCGGTTTTGGGCCGAGGCGGTCAACACCGCTTGCTACGCCATCAACCGGTTATATCTTCACCGAATCCTCAAGAAGACATCGTATGAACTCCTAACCGGTAAAAAGCCCAACATTTCATATTTTAGAGTCTTTGGTAGCAAATGCTTTATTCTAGTTAAAAGAGGTAGAAAATCTAAATTTGCTCCTAAGACTGTAGAAGGCTTTTTACTTGGTTATGACTCAAACACAAGGGCATATAGGGTCTTTAACAAGTCCACCGGACTAGTTGAAGTCTCATGTGACGTTGTGTTTGATGAAACTAACGGCTCTCAAGTAGAGCATGTTGATCTTGATGAGATAGGTGATGACGAGGCTCCGTGCATCGCGTTAAGGAACATGTCCATCGGGGATGTGTGTCCTAAGGAATCCAAAGAGCCTCCAAACACACAAGATCAACCATCCTCCTCCACGCAAGCATCTCCACCAACTCAAAATGAGGATGAAGCTCAAGTTGATGAAGTAGAAGATCAAGCAAATGAGCCACCTCAAGATGATGGCAATGATCAAGGGGGAGATGCAAATGAGGAAGACAAGGAGGATGAAGAGCAAAGGCCGCCACACCCAAGAGTCCACCAAGCAATCCAACGAGATCACCCCGTCGACACCATCCTCGGCGACATTCATAAGGGGGTAACCACTAGATCTCGTGTTGCACACTTTTGCGAACATTACTCGTTTGTTTCCTCTATTGAGCCACACAGGGTAGAGGAAGCACTTCAAGATTCGGATTGGGTGGTGGCAATGCAAGAGGAACTCAACAACTTCACTAGGAATGAGGTATGGCATTTAGTTCCACGTCCTAACCAAAATGTTGTAGGAACCAAATGGGTCTTCCGCAACAAGCAAGATGAGCATGGTGTGGTGACAAGGAACAAAGCTCGACTTGTGGCCAAGGGATACTCCCAAGTCGAAGGTTTGGATTTCGGTGAAACCTATGCACCCGTAGCTAGGCTTGAGTCAATTCGAATATTATTGGCCTATGCTACTTACCATGGCTTTAAGCTTTATCAAATGGACGTGAAAAGTGCCTTCCTCAATGGACCAATCAAGGAAGAGGTCTATGTTGAGCAACCTCCCGGCTTTGAAGACAGTGAGTATCCTAACCATGTCTATAAGCTCTCTAAGGCGCTTTATGGGCTCAAGCAAGCCCCAAGAGCATGGTATGAATGCCTTAGAGATTTTCTTATTGCAAATGGCTTCAAAGTCGGAAAGGCCGATCCCACACTCTTTACTAAAACTCTTGAAAATGACTTGTTTGTATGCCAAATTTATGTTGATGATATTATATTTGGGTCTACTAATGAGTCTACATGTGAAGAGTTTAGTAGGATCATGACACAGAAGTTCGAGATGTCTATGATGGGGGAGTTGAAGTATTTTCTTGGATTCCAAGTCAAACAACTCCAAGAGGGCACCTTCATCAGCCAAACGAAGTACACTCAAGACATTCTAACCAAGTTTGGGATGAAGGATGCCAAACCCATCAAGACACCCATGGGAACTAATGGGCATCTCGACCTCGACACGGGAGGTAAGTCCGTGGATCAAAAGGTATACCGGTCGATGATAGGTTCTTTACTCTATTTATGTGCATCTCGACCGGATATTATGCTTTCCGTATGCATGTGTGCAAGATTCCAAGCCGACCCTAAGGAAGCTCACCTTACGGCCGTAAAACGAATCTTGAGATATTTGGCTTATACTCCTAAGTTTGGGCTTTGGTATCCTTGGGGATCCACATTTGATTTGATTGGTTATTCGGATGCCGATTGGGCGGGGTGTAAAATCAATAGGAAGAGCACATCGGGGACTTGCCAGTTCTTGGGAAGATCCTTGGTGTCTTGGGCTTCAAAGAAGCAAAATTCGGTCGCTCTTTCCACCGCCGAAGCCGAGTATATTGCCGCAGGCCATTGTTGCGCGCAATTGCTTTGGATGAGGCAAACCCTGCGGGACTACGGTTACAAATTAACCAAAGTTCCTTTGCTATGTGATAATGAGAGTGCAATCAAAATGGTCGACAATCCCGTCGAGCATAGCCGCACTAAACACATAGCCATTCGGTATCACTTTTTGAGGGATCACCAACAAAAGGGAGATATCGAGATTTCTTACATTAATACTAAAGATCAATTAGCCGATATCTTTACCAAGCCTCTTGATGAACAATCTTTTAACAAACTTAGGCATGAGCTCAATATTCTTGATTCGCGCAATTTCTTTTGCTAGCTTGCACATATAGCTCATTTTATATACCTTTGATCATGTCTCTTTCATATGCTATGACTAATGTGTTTTCAAGTCTATTTCAAACCAAGTCATAGGTGTATTGAAAGGGAATTGGAGTCTTCGGCGAAGACAAAGGCTTCCACTACGTAACTCATCCTTCGCCGTCGCTCCAAGCAACTCTCCGTTCAAGGGGGAGAAAACTTGAGCACCAAGCAAAAGGACTTCGTCTTTGGTATAATCTTAACTCATTTATTTATGACCAAAGGGGAAGAAAGCACTTCGAGGGCTCTAATGATTCCGTTTTTGGCGATTCATGCCAAAGGGGGAGAAAGTAAGAGCCCAAAGCAAAAGGACCGCACCACCACCAATTTCAAAAACTTAACTTAAGTGTTGAATATTTTCAATTGGTATCCTATTGTGTTCAAAAGGGGGAGAAAGTAGTATTTCAAAATGATACATCAAAACCCTCTTGAACACTAAGAGGAGAATCTCATTTAGGGGGAGTTTTGTTTAGTCAAAGGAAAAGCATTTGAAACAGGGGGAGAAAATTTCAAATCTTGAAAATGCTTCTCAAAATCTTATTCATTTGCCTTTGACTATTTGCAAAAGAACTTTGAAAAGATTTACAAAAGATTTTGCAAAAACAAAACATGTGGTGCAAGCGTGGTCCAAAATGTTAAAAATGAAGAAACAATCCATGCATATCTTGTAAGCATTTATATTGGCTCAATTCCAAGCAACCTTTGCACTTACATTATGCAAACTAGTTCAATTATGCACTTCTACATTTGCTTTGGTTTGTGTTGGCATCAATCACCAAAAAGGGGGAGATTGAAAGGGAATTAGGCTTACACCTAGTTCCTATATAATTTTGGTGGTTGAATTGCCCAACACAAACAATTGGACTGACTAGTTTTGCTCTAGATTATATGTTCTACAGGTGCCAAAGGTTCATCTATAACCATACTAAATCGACTGTCCGAAATACCGTAGATTATTCCGGACAGGAGAAGCTTTTTGGAAAAACAGGCCAAGCGCGGACTGTCCGGGCCCTTGCGGCGGACCGTCCGCGACACAAGGATGTCACTCGGCCAGAACCAATGCAAAAATCGAAGTCTACACTATGGACTGTCCGGAGGAAAAGCAAAGACCGTCCGAGCCCTTACACGGACCGTCCGGCCTCTGGCGCGGACCATCCGGTAGGTGAGAAACCGAAAAACCCGAAGGTGACGGGTTCGGAGAAATGAATTATAGCGGGTTCGCGGACCGTCCGGGCCAGGATCGCGGACCGTCCGCGACTGGGTCTGTCTGACATCTGACAACGCATTAAATGCAATATAGCCGTTGATATAGCCGTTACTGCTGACCGTTGCATTTTCAGCCGTTGATCTACTGGGGCGGACCGTCCGGACCTGGCACGCGGACCGTCCGCGCTCAGCAGAATGGAGCAACGGCTAGGAAGTGGTTGGTGGCTATAAATACAACCCCAACCACCTCCATTCACTTCATCCAAGCATTCCAACCTTCAACATTCAATACAAGAGCTAGCATTCCATTCCAAGACACATTCAAAGCCTCCATCTCTCCAAGTTTCACAATTGAGAAAAGAGATCATTAGTGATTAGTGACTTGAGAGAGAAAGTGATCCGTGTGTTATTCGTCGCTCTTGTCGCTTGGCCTTTTTGCAATCGTGCTTTCTTGATTCTTTCATTACGATCAAGCACTCACTTGTAATCGAGGCAAGAGGCACCAATTGTGTGGTGGCCCTTGTGGGAACTTTGTGTTCCAAGTGATTGAGAAGAGAAAGCTCACTCGATCCGTGGGATCGTTTGAGAGAGGGAAGGGTTGAAAGAGACCCGGCCTTTGTGGCCTCCTCAACGGGGAGTAGGTTTGCAAGAACCGAACCTCGGTAAAACAAATCCGCGTGTCACACTCTTCATTTGCTTGCGATTTGTTTTCCACCCTCTCTCGCGGACTCGTTTCTTTATTACTAACACTAACCCGGCTTGTAGTTGTGTTTATATTTGTAAATTTCAGTTTCGCCCTATTCACCCCCCCTCTAGGCGACTTTCAATTGGTATCAAAGCTCGGTGCTTCATTAGAGCCTAACCGCTCCAAGTGATGTCGGGAGATCACGCCAAGAAGGAGATGGAGACCGGCGAAAAGCCCACTACAAGCCACGGGAGCACTTCATCGGAAGAGTCTCGCACCAAAAGGAGGGAGAAGAAGAAGAGCTCCTCCAACAAAGGGAAGGAGAAGAAATCTTCTTCTCACCACAAAGAGAAGAAGGAAAAATCTTCTTCCCACAAGCCGCATCGAAGCGAGGACAAGCAAAAGAGGATGAGGAAAGTGGTCTACTACGAGACCGACACTTCATCAACATCAACCTCCGACTCCGATGCGCCCTCCGTAACTTCTAAACGCCAAGAGCGTAAGAAGTTTAGTAAGATCCCCCTACACTATTCTCGCATTTCTAAACATGCACCTCTACTTTCCGTCCCATTAGGCAAACCACCAACTTTTGATGGTGAAGATTATGCTAGGTGGAGTGATTTAATGAGATTTCATCTAACCTCACTCCACAAAAGTATATGGGATGTTGTTGAGTTTGGTGCACAGGTACCGTCAGTAGGGGATAAAGACTATGACGAGGATGAGGTGGCCCAAATCGAGCACTTCAACTCTCAAGCGACAACAATACTCCTCGCCTCTTTGAGTAGAGAGGAGTATAACAAAGTTCAAGGGTTGAAGAGCGCCAAGGAGGTTTGGGATGTGCTCAAAACCGCGCACGAGGGAGACGAGCTCACCAAGATCACCAAGCGGGAAACGATCGAGGGGGAGCTCGGTCGGTTCCGGCTTCGCAAAGGGGAGGAGCCACAACATATGTACAACCGGCTCAAGACCTTGGTGAACCAAGTGCGCAACCTCGGGAGCGTAAAGTGGGATGACCACGAGGTGGTTAAGGTTATTCTAAGATCTCTTATTTTCCTTAACCCTACTCAAGTTCAATTAATTCATGGTAATCGTAGATATACTAAAATGACCCCCGAGGAAGTTATCGGGCATTTTGTAAGTTTTGAGTGCATGGTCGAAGGCTCAAGGAAGATCAACGAGCTTGATGATCCATCTACATCCGAAGCTCAACCCGTCGCATTCAAAGCGACGGAAGAAAAGAAGGAGGAGTCTACACCAAATCGACAACCAATAGACGCCTCCAAGCTTGACAATGAAGAAATGGCGCTAGTCATCAAGAGCTTCCGCCAAATCCTCAAACAGAGGAGGGGGAAAGACTACAAGTCCCGCTCCAAGAAGGTTTGCTACAAATGTGGTAAGCCCGGTCATTTTATTGCTAAATGTCCTATATCAAGTGACAGTGACCGAGGCAACGACAAGAAAGGGAGAAGAAAGGAGAAGAAGAGGTACTACAAGAAGAAGGGCGGAGATGCCCATGTTTGTCGGGAGTGGGATTCCGACGAAAGCTCAAGCGACTCCTCCGACGGCGAGGACGCCGCCAACATCGCCGTCACCAAGGGACTTCTCTTCCCAAACGTCGGCCACAAGTGCCTCATGGCAAAGGACGGCAAAAAGAAGGTAAAATCCAAATCATCCACTAAATAAGAGTCTTCTAGTGATGATAATGCTAGTGATGAGGAGGATAACTTGCGCTCTCTTTTTGCCAACCTCAACATGCAACAAAAAGAAAAACTTAATGAATTGATTAGTGCCATTCATGAAAAGGATGATCTCTTGGACACCCAAGAGGACTTCCTTATTAAAGAAAATAAGAAGCATGTTAAGGTTAAAAATGCTTATGCTCTAGAAGTAGAAAAATGTGAAAAATTATCTAGTGAGCTAAGCACTTGCCGTGAGATGATTGACAACCTTAGGAATGAAAATGCTAGTTTAAATAAGGTTGATTCACATGTTTGCAATGCTTCAATTCCCAATCCTAGAGATAATAATGATGATTTGCTTGCTAGGATTGATGAATTAAACATTTCCCTTGCTAGCCTTAGAGATGAAAATAAAAAAATGCTTGCTAAGGCTAAAGATTTTGATGTTTGCAAAATTACAATTTCCGATCTTAGAGATAAGAATGATATACTTCATGCTAAGATTGTTGAACTTAATTCTTGCAAACCCTCTACATCTACCATTGAGCATGTCACTATTTGCACTAGATGTAGAGATATTGATGTAGATGCTACTCATGATCACATGATTTTAATTAAACAACAAAATGATCATATAGCTAAATTAGATGCTAAAATTGCCGAGCACAACCTAGAAAATGAGAAATTTAAATTTGCTCGTAGCATGCTTTATAATGGGAGACGCCCTGGCATCAAGGATGGCATTGGCTTCCAAAGGGGAGACAATGTCAAACTTAATGCCCCTCCTAAAAGATTGTCCAATTTTGTTAAGGGCAAGGCTCCCAGGCCTCAGGATAATGAGGGTTACATTTTATACCCTGCCGGTTATCCCGAGGACAAAATTAGAAAATTTCATTCTAGGAAGTCTCACTCTGGTTCTAACCATGCTTTTATGTATAAGAGTGAGACATCTAGCTCTAGGCAACCAACCCGTGCTAGGTTGTCTAGAAAGAAAACTCCTAGTGCATCAAATGATCAAAACATTTCCTTTAAAACTTTTGATGCATCTTATGTTTTAACTAACAAATCCGGCAAGGTAGTTGCCAAATATGTTGGGGGCAAGCACAAGGGGTCAAAGACTTGTGTTTGGGTACCCAAAGTTCTTGTGTCTAATGCCAAAGGACCCAAAACCATTTGGGTACCTAAAGTCAAGAACTAAACTTGTTTTGTAGGTTTATGCATCCGGGGGCTCAAGTTGGATACTCGACAGCGGGTGCACGAACCACATGACAGGGGAGAAGAAAATGTTCTCCTCCTATGAGAAAAACCAAGATCCCCAACGAGCTATCACATTCGGGGATGGAAATCAAGGTTTGGTCAAAGGTTTGGGTAAAATTGATATATCTCCGGACCATTCCATTTCCAATGTTTTTCTTGTTGATTCCTTAGATTACAACTTGCTTTCTGTTTCCCAATTATGTCAAATGGGCTACAACTGTCTATTCACTAATATAGGTGTCACTGTCTTTAGAAGAAGTGATGATTCAATAGCATTTAAGGGAGTGTTAGAGGGTCAGCTATACTTGGTAGATTTTGATAGAGCTGAACTCGACACTTGCTTAATTGCTAAGACTAACATGGGTTGGCTCTGGCACCGCCGACTAGCTCATGTTGGGATGAAGAATCTTCATAAGCTTCTAAAGGGAGAACACATTTTAGGACTAACAAATGTTCATTTTGAGAAAGACAGGATTTGTAGCGCATGCCAAGCAGGAAAGCAAGTTGGCTCTCATCATCCGCATAAGAACATAATGATGACCGACAGGCCACTGGAGCTCCTGCACATGGATCTATTCGGCCCAATAGCCTACATAAGCATCGGCGGGAGTAAGTACTGTCTAGTTATTGTGGATGATTATTCTCGCTTCACTTGGGTATTCTTTTTACAGGAAAAATCTCAAACCCAAGAAACCTTAAAGGGATTCTTGAGACGGGCTCAAAATGAGTTCGGCTTAAGGATCAAGAAAATTAGAAGCGACAACGGGACGGAGTTCAAGAACTCTCAAATCGAAGGCTTCCTTGAGGAGGAGGGAATCAAGCATGAGTTCTCTTCTCCCTACACACCTCAACAAAATGGTGTAGTGGAGAGGAAGAATAGAACTCTATTGGACATGGCAAGGACCATGCTTGATGAGTACAAGACTTCGGATCGGTTTTGGGCCGAGGCGGTCAACACCGCTTGCTACGCCATCAACCGGTTATATCTTCACCGAATCCTCAAGAAGACATCGTATGAACTCCTAACCGGTAAAAAGCCCAACATTTCATATTTTAGAGTCTTTGGTAGCAAATGCTTTATTCTAGTTAAAAGAGGTAGAAAATCTAAATTTGCTCCTAAGACTGTAGAAGGCTTTTTACTTGGTTATGACTCAAACACAAGGGCATATAGGGTCTTTAACAAGTCCACCGGACTAGTTGAAGTCTCATGTGACGTTGTGTTTGATGAAACTAACGGCTCTCAAGTAGAGCATGTTGATCTTGATGAGATAGGTGATGACGAGGCTCCGTGCATCGCGTTAAGGAACATGTCCATCGGGGATGTGTGTCCTAAGGAATCCAAAGAGCCTCCAAACACACAAGATCAACCATCCTCCTCCACGCAAGCATCTCCACCAACTCAAAATGAGGATGAAGCTCAAGTTGATGAAGTAGAAGATCAAGCAAATGAGCCACCTCAAGATGATGGCAATGATCAAGGGGGAGATGCAAATGAGGAAGACAAGGAGGATGAAGAGCAAAGGCCGCCACACCCAAGAGTCCACCAAGCAATCCAACGAGATCACCCCGTCGACACCATCCTCGGCGACATTCATAAGGGGGTAACCACTAGATCTCGTGTTGCACACTTTTGCGAACATTACTCGTTTGTTTCCTCTTTTGAGCCACACAGGGTAGAGGAAGCACTTCAAGATTCGGATTGGGTGGTGGCAATGCAAGAGGAACTCAACAACTTCACTAGGAATGAGGTATGGCATTTAGTTCCACGTCCTAACCAAAATGTTGTAGGAACCAAATGGGTCTTCCGCAACAAGCAAGATGAGCATGGTGTTCCAAGTCGAAGGTTTGGATTTCGGTGAAACCTATGCACCCGTAGCTAGGCTTGAGTCAATTCGAATATTATTGGCCTATGCTACTTACCATGGCTTTAAGCTTTATCAAATGGACGTGAAAAGTGCCTTCTTCAATGGACCAATCAAGGAAGAGGTCTATGTTGAGCAACCTCCCGGCTTTGAAGACAGTGAGTATCCTAACCATGTCTATAAGCTCTCTAAGGCGCTTTATGGGCTCAAGCAAGCCCCAAGAGCATGGTATGAATGCCTTAGAGATTTTCTTATTGCAAATGGCTTCAAAGTCGGAAAGGCCGATCCCACACTCTTTACTAAAACTCTTGAAAATGACTTGTTTGTATGCCAAATTTATGTTGATGATATTATATTTGGGTCTACTAATGAGTCTACATGTGAAGAGTTTAGTAGGATCATGACACAGAAGTTCGAGATGTCTATGATGGGGGAGTTGAAGTATTTTCTTGGATTCCAAGTCAAACAACTCCAAGAGGGCACCTTCATCAGCCAAACGAAGTACACTCAAGACATTCTAACCAAGTTTGGGATGAAGGATGCCAAACCCATCAAGACACCCATGGGAACTAATGGGCATCTCGACCTCGACACGGGAGGTAAGTCCGTGGATCAAAAGGTATACCGGTCGATGATAGGTTCTTTACTCTATTTATGTGCATCTCGACCGGATATTATGCTTTCCGTATGCATGTGTGCAAGATTCCAAGCCGACCCTAAGGAAGCTCACCTTACGGCCGTAAAACGAATCTTGAGATATTTGGCTTATACTCCTAAGTTTGGGCTTTGGTATCCTTGGGGATCCACATTTGATTTGATTGGTTATTCGGATGCCGATTGGGCGGGGTGTAAAATCAATAGGAAGAGCACATCGGGGACTTGCCAGTTCTTGGGAAGATCCTTGGTGTCTTGGGCTTCAAAGAAGCAAAATTCGGTCGCTCTTTCCACCGCCGAAGCCGAGTATATTGCCGCAGGCCATTGTTGCGCGCAATTGCTTTGGATGAGGCAAACCCTGCGGGACTACGGTTACAAATTAACCAAAGTTCCTTTTCTATGTGATAATGAGAGTGCAATCAAAATGGCCGACAATCCCGTCGAGCATAGCCGCACTAAACACATAGCCATTCGGTATCACTTTTTGAGGGATCACCAACAAAAGGGAGACATCGAGATTTCTTACATTAATACTAAAGATCAATTAGCCGATATCTTTACCAAGCCTCTTGATGAACAATCTTTTAACAAACTTAGGCATGAGCTCAATATTCTTGATTCGCGCAATTTCTTTTGCTAGCTTGCACATATAGCTCATTTTATATACCTTTGATCATGTCTCTTTCATATGCTATGACTAATGTGTTTTCAAGTCTATTTCAAACCAAGTCATAGGTGTATTGAAAGGGAATTGGAGTCTTCGGCGAAGACAAAGGCTTCCACTACGTAACTCATCCTTCACCGTCGCTCCAAGCAACTCTCCGTTCAAGGGGGAGAAAACTTGAGCACCAAGCAAAAGGACTTCGTCTTTGGTATAATCTTAACTCATTTATTTATGACCAAAGGGGAAGAAAGCACTTCGAGGGCTCTAATGATTCCGTTTTTGGCGATTCATGCCAAAGGGGGAGAAAGTAAGAGCCCAAAGCAAAAGGACCGCACCACCACCAATTTCAAAAACTTAACTTAAGTGTTGAATATTTTCAATTGGTATCCTATTGTGTTCAAAAGGGGGAGAAAGTAGTATTTCAAAATGATACATCAAAACCCTCTTGAACACTAAGAGGAGAATCTCATTTAGGGGGTGTTTTGTTTAGTTAAAGGAAAAGCATTTGAAACAAGGGGAGAAAATTTCAAATCTTGAAAATGCTTCTCAAAATCTTATTCATTTGCCTTTGACTATTTGCAAAAGAACTTTGAAAAGATTTACAAAAGATTTTGCAAAAACAAAACATGTGGTGCAAGCGTGGTCCAAAATGTTAAAAATGAAGAAACAATCCATGCATATCTTGTAAGCATTTATATTGGCTCAATTCCAAGCAACCTTTGCACTTACATTATGCAAACTAGTTCAATTATGCACTTCTACATTTGCTTTGGTTTGTGTTGGCATCAATCACCAAAAAGGGGGAGATTGGAAGGGAATTAGGCTTACACCTAGTTCCTATATAATTTTGGTGGTTGAATTGCCCAACACAAACAATTGGACTGACTAGTTTTGCTCTAGATTATATGTTCTACAGGTGCCAAAGGTTCATCTATAACCATACTAAATCGACTGTCCGAAATACCGTAGATTATTCCGGACAGGAGAAGCTTTTTGGAAAAACAGGCCAAGCGCGGACTGTCCGGGCCCTTGCGGCGGACCGTCCGCGACACAAGGATGTCACTCGGCCAGAACCAATGCAAAAATCGAAGTCTACACTATGGACTGTCCGGAGGAAAAGCAAAGACCGTCCGAGCCCTTGCGCGGACCGTCCGGCCTCTGGCGCGGACCGTCCGGTAGGTGAGAAACCGAAAAAACCCGAAGGTGACGGGTTCGGAGAAATGAATTATAGCGGGTTCGCGGACCGTCCGGGCCAGGATCGCGGACCGTCCGCGACTGGGTCTGTCTGACATCTGACAACGCATTAAATGCAATATAGCCGTTGATATAGCCGTTACTGCTGACCGTTGCATTTTCAGCCGTTGATCTACTGGGGCGGACCGTCCGGACCTGGCACGCGGACCGTCCGCGCTCAGCAGAATGGAGCAACGGCTAGGAAGTGGTTGGTGGCTATAAATACAACCCCAACCACCTCCATTCACTTCATCCAAGCATTCCAACCTTCAACATTCAATACAAGAGCTAGCATTCCATTCCAAGACACATTCAAAGCCTCCATCTCTCCAAGTTTCACAATTTAGAAAAGAGATCATTAGTGATTAGTGACTTGAGAGAGAAAGTGATCCGTGTGTTATTCGTCGCTCTTGTCGCTTGGCCTTTTTGCAATCGTGCTTTCTTGATTCTTTCATTACGATCAAGCACTCACTTGTAATCGAGGCAAGAGGCACCAATTGTGTGGTGGCCCTTGTGGGAACTTTGTGTTCCAAGTGATTGAGAAGAGAAAGCTCACTCGATCCGTGGGATCGTTTGAGAGAGGGAAGGGTTGAAAGAGACCCGGCCTTTGTGGCCTCCTCAACGGGGAGTGGGTTTGCAAGAACCGAACCTCGATAAAACAAATCCGCGTGTCACACTCTTCATTTGCTTGCGATTTGTTTTCCACCCTCTCTCGCGGACTCGTTTCTTTATTACTAACGCTAACCCGACTTGTAGTTGTGTTTATATTTGTAAATTTCAGTTTCGCCCTATTCACCCCCCTCTAGGCGACTTTCAATGGTCTCCACCAGAAATCCAAGAATGTGATCTATGGCAAGGAAACATATGTGGGGTGAGGTGTATGAGCCTCTGGTCGATGATCAATGGCCACACAACCCCCATTTTTGTCGAAAATAGCCATGAACGACCATTTTCAATAATATCGAAGGCTAACACCTACGGATTTTTGACCAAGAAATGGTCTCCACCAGAAATCCAAGAATGTGATCTACGACAAGGAAACATATGTGGGGTGAGGTGTATGAGCCTCTGGTCGACGATCAATGGCCACACAACCCCCATTTTGCCGAAAATAGCCATGAATGACCATTTTCAATAATACCGAAGGCTAACACGTACGAGTTTTTAACCAAGAAATGGTTTCCACCAGAAATCCAAGAATGTAATCTATGGCAAGGAAACATATGTGGGGTGAGGTGTATGAGCGTCTGGTCGATGATCAATGGCCACACAACCCCCATTTTGCCGAAAATAGCCATGAATGACCATTTTCAATAATACCGAAGGCTAACACGTACGAGTTTTTAACCAAGAAATGGTCTCCACCAGAAATCCAAGAATGTGATCTATGGCAAGGAAACATATGTGGGGTGAGGTGTATGAGCGTCTGGTCGATGATCAATGGCCACACAACCCCCATTTTTGTCGAAAATAGCCATGAACGACCATTTTCAATAATACCGAAGGCTAACACCTACGGACTTTTGACCAAGAAATGGTCTCCACCAGAAATCCAAGAATGTGATCTATGGCAAGGAAACATATGTGGGGTGAGGTGTACGAGCCTCTGATCGATGATCAATGGCCACACAACCCCCATTTTGCCGAAAATAGCCATGAATGACCATTTTCAATAATACCGAAGGCTAACACGTACGAGTTTTTAACCAAGAAATGGTCTCCACCAGAAATACAAGAATGTGATCTATGGCAAGGAAACATATGTGGGGTGAGGTGTATGAGCGTCTGGTCGATGATCAATGGCCACGCAACCCCCATTTTTGTCGAAAATAGCCATGAGCGACCATTTTCAATAATACCGAAGGCTAACACCTACGGATTTTTGACCAAGAAATGGTCTCCACCAGAAATCCAAGAATGTGATCTATAGCAAGGAAACATATGTGGAGTGAGGTGTACGATCCTCTGGTCGATGATCAATGGCCACACAACCCCCATTTTTGTCGAAAATAGCCATGAATGACCATTTTCAAAAATACCGAAGGCTAACACGTTCGGATTTTTGACCAAGAAATGGTCTCCACCAGAAATCCAAGAATGTGATCTATGGCAAGGAAACATATGTGGGGTGAGGTGTATGAGCGTCTGGTCGATGATCAATGGCCACACAACCCCCATTTTTGTCGAAAATAGCCATGAACGACCATTTTCAATAATATCGAAGGCTAACACCTACGGATTTTTGACCAAGAAATGGTCTCCACCAGAAATCCAAGAATGTGATCTATGGCAAGGAAACTTATGTGGGGTGAGGTTTATGAGCCTCTAGTCGATGATAAATAGCCACACAACCCCCATTTTTTATGAAAATAGCCATGAGCGACCTTGAAAATAGCCATGAGCGACCATTTTCAATAATACTAGAGGCTAACACCTACGGATTTTAGACCAAGAAATGGTCTCCACCAGAAATCCAAGAATGTGATCTATGGCAAGGAAACATATGTGGGGTGAGGTGTATGAGCGTCTGGTCAATGATCAATGGCCACACAACCCCCATTTTTGTCGAAAATAGCCATGAACGACCATTTTCAATAATACCGAAGGCTAACACCTACGGATTTTTGACCAAGAAATGGTCTCCACCAAAAATCCAAGAATGTGATCTATGGCAAGGAAACATATGTGGGGTGAGGTGTATGAGCCTCTGGTCGATGATCAATGGCCACACAACCCCCATTTTTGTCGAAAATAGCCATGAACGACCATTTTCAATAATATCGAAGGCTAACACCTACGGATTTTTGACCAAGAAATGGTCTCCACCAGAAATCCAAGAATGTGATCTACGACAAGGAAACATATGTGGGGTGAGGTGTATGAGCCTCTGGTCGACGATCAATGGCCACACAACCCCCATTTTGCCGAAAATAGCCACACAACCCCCATTTTTGTCGAAATTAGCCATGAACGACCATTTTCAATAATACCGAAGGCTAACACCTACGGATTTTTGACCAAGAAATGGTCTCCACCAGAAATCCAAGAATGTGATCTATGGCAAGGAAACATATGTGGGGTGAGGTGTATGAGCCTCTGGTCTACGATCAATGTCCACACAACCCTAATTTTTGTCGAAAATAGCCATGAATGACCATTTTCAATGACACTGAAGGCTAACACCTACGGATTTTTGACCAAGAAATGGTCTCCACCAGAAATCCAAGAATGTGATCTATGGCAAGGAAACATATGTGGGGTGAGGTGTATGAGCCTCTGGTCGATGATAAATGGCCACACAACCCCCATTTTTTATGAAAATAGCCATGAGCGACCTTGAAAATAGCCATGAGCGACCATTTTCAATAATACTAGAGGCTAACACGTACGGATTTTTGACCAAGAAATGGTCTCCACCAGAAATCCAAGAATGTGATCTATGGCAAGGAAACATATGTGGGGTGAGGTGTATGAGCCTCTGGTCGATGATCAATGGCCACACAACCCCCATTTTTGTCGAAAATAGCCATGAACGACCATTTTTCAATGACACTGAAGGCTAACACCTACGGATTTTTGCCCAAGAAATGGTCTCCACCAAAAATCCAAGAATGTGATCTATGGCAAGGAAACATATGTGTAGTGAGGTGTATGAGCCTCTGGTCGATGATAAATGGCCACACAACCCCCATTTTTTTATGAAAATAGCCATGAATGACCATTTTCAATAATACCGAAGGCTAACACCTACGGATTTTTGACCAAGAAATGGTCTCCACCAGAAATCCAAGAATGTGATCTAAGGCATGGAAACATATGTGGGGTGAGGTGTATGAGCCTCTGGTCGATGATCAATGGCCACACAACCCCCATTTTTGTCGAAAATAGCCATGAATGAAGGTGTATGAGCCTCTAGTCGATGATCAATGGCCACACAACCCCCATTTTTGTCGAAAATAGCCATGAACGACCATTTTCAATAATACCGAAGGCTAACACCTACGGATTTTTGACCAAGAAATGGTCTCCACCAGAAATCCAAGAATGTGATCTATGGCAAGGAAACATATGTGGGGTGAGGTGTATGAGCCTCTGGTCGACGATCAATGGCCACACAACCCCCATTTTTGTCAAAAATAGCCATGAACGACCATTTTCAATAATATCGAAGGCTAACACCTACGGATTTTTGACCAAGAAATGGTCTCCACCAGAAATCCAAGAATGTGATCTATGGCAAGGAAACATATGTGGGGTGAGGTGTATGAGCCTCTGGTCGATGATCAATGGCCACACAACCCCCATTTTTGTCGGAAATAGCCATGAATGAAGGTGTATGAGCCTCTAGTCGATGATCAATGGCCACACAACCCCCATTTTTGTCGAAAATAGCCATGAACGACCATTTTCAATAATACCGAAGGCTAACACCTACGGATTTTTGACCAAGAAATGGTCTCCACCAGAAATCCAAGAATGTGATCTATGGCAAGGAAACATATGTGGGGTGAGGTGTATGAGCCTCTGGTCGACGATCAATGGCCACACAACCCCCATTTTTGTCAAAAATAGCCATGAACGACCATTTTCAATAATATCGAAGGCTAACACCTACGAAATTTTTGACCAAGAAATGGTCTCCACCAGAAATCCAAGAATGTGATCTACGACAAGGAAACATATGTGGGGTGAGGTGTATGAGTGTCTGGTCGATGATCAATGGCCACACAACCCCCATTTTTGTCGAAAATAGCCATGAACGACCATTTTCAATAATACCGAAGGCTAACACCTAAAGATTTTTGACCAAGAAATGGTCTCCACCAGAAATCCAAGAATGTGATCTATGGCAAGGAAACATATGTGGGGTGAGGTGTATGAGCGTCTGGTCGATGATCAATGGCCACACAACCCCCATTTTTGTCGAAAATAGCCATGAACGACCATTTTCAATAATACCGAAGGCTAACACCTACGGATTTTTGACCAAGAAATGGTCTCCACCAGAAATCCAAGAATGTGATCTATGGCAAGGAAACTTATGTGGGTGAGGTGTATGAGCCTCTGGTCGATGATCAATGGCCACACAACCCCCATTTTTGTCGAAAATAGCCATGAACGACCATTTTCAATAATATCGAAGGCTAACACCTACGAATTTTTGACCAAGAAATGGTCTCCACCAGAAATCCAAGAATGTGATCTATGGCAAGGAAACATATGTGGGGTGAGGTATATAAGCCTCTGGTCGATGATCAATGGCCACACAACCCCCATTTTTGTCGAAAATAGCCATGAACGACCATTTTCAATAATACCGAAGGCTAACACCTACGGATCTTTGACCAAGAAATGGGGGTTGTGTGGCCATTGATCATCGACCAAAGGCTCATACACCTCACCCCACATATGTTTCCTTGCCATAGATCACATTCTTGGATTTCTGGTGGAGACCATTTCTTGGTCAAAAATCCGTAAGTGTTAGCCTTCGGTATTATTGAAAATGGTCGTTCATGGCTATTTTCGACAAAAATGGGGGTTGTGTGGCCATTGATCATCGACCAGACGCTCATACACCTCACCCCACATATGTTTCCTTGCCATAGATCACATTCTTGGATTTCTGGTGGAGACCATTTCTTGGTCAAAAATCCGAACGTGTTAGCCTTCGGTATTTTTGAACATGGTCATTGATGGCTATTTTCGACAAAAATGGGGGTTGTGTGGCCATTGATCATCGACCAGAGGATCGTACACCTCACTCCACATATGTTTCCTTGCCATAGATCACATTCTTGGATTTCTGGTGGAGACCATTTCTTGGTCAAAAATCCGTAGGTCTTAGCCTCTAGTATTATTGAAAATGGTCGTTCATGGCTATTTTCGACAAAAATGGGGGTTGTGTGGCCATTGATCATCGACCAGACGCTCATACACCTCACCCCACATATGTTTCCTTGCCATAGATCACATTCTTGGATTTCTGGTGGAGACCATTTCTTGGTCTAAAATCCGTAGGTGTTAGCCTCTAGTATTATTGAAAATGGTCGCTCATGGCTATTTTCATAAAAAATGGGGGTTGTGTGGCCATTGATCGTCGACCAGAGGCTCATACACCTCACCCCACATATGTTTCCTTGCCATAGATCACATTCTTGGATTTCTTGTGGAGACCATTTCTTGGTCAAAAATCCGTAGGTGTTAGCCTTCGGTATTATTGAAAATGGTCGCTCATGGCTATTTTCGACAAAAATGGGGGTTGTGTGGCCATTGATCATCGACCAGAGGCTCATACACCTCACCCCACATATGTTTCCTTGCCATAGATCACATTCTTGGATTTCTTGTGGAGATCATTTCTTGGTTAAAAACTCGTACGTGTTAGCCTTCGGTATTATTGAAAATGGTCGCTCATGGCTATTTTCATAAAAAAATGGGGGTTGTGTGGCCATTGATCATCGACCAGAGGCTCATACACCTCACCCCACATATGTTTCCTTGCCATAGATCACATTCTTGGATTTCTGGTGGAGACCATTTCTTGGTCAAAAATCCGTAGGTGTTAGCCTTCGGTATTATTGAAAATGGTCGTTCATGGCTATTTTCGACAAAAATGGGGGTTGTGTGGCCATTGATCATCGACCAGAGGCTCATACACCTCACCCCACATATGTTTCCTTGCCATAGATCACATTCTTGGATTTCTGTTGGAGACCATTTCTTGGTCAAAAATTCGTAGGTGTTAGCCTCTAGTATTATTGAAAATGGTCGCTCATGGCTATTTTCAAGGTCGCTTATGGCTATTTTCATAAAAAATGGGGGTTGTGTGGCCATTGATCGTCGACCAGAGGCTCATACACCTCACCCCACATATGTTTCCTTGCCATAGATCACATTCTTGGATTTCTGGTGGAGACCATTTCTTGGTCAAAAATCCGTAGGTCTTAGCCTCTAATATTATTGAAAATGGTCACTCATGGCAATTTTCGGCAAAATGGGGGTTGTGTGGCCATTGATCGTCGACCAGAGGCTCATACACCTCACCCCACATATGTTTCCTTGCCATAGATTACATTCTTGGATTTCTGGTGGAGACCATTTCTTGGTCAAAAATCCGTAGGTGTTAGCCTTCGGTATTATTGAAAATGGTCGTTCATGGCTATTTTCGACAAAAATGGGGGTTGTGTGGCCATTGATCATCGACCAGACGCTCATACACCTCACCCCACATATGTTTCCTTGTCGTAGATCACATTCTTGGATTTCTGGTGGAGACCATTTCTTGGTCAAAAATCCGTAGGTGTTAGCCTTCGATATTATTGAAAATGGTCGTTAATGGCTATTTTTGACAAAAATGGGGGCTGTGTGGCCATTGATCGTCGACCAGAGGCTCATACACCTCACCCCACATATGTTTCCTTGCCATAGATCACATTCTTGGATTTCTGGTGGAGACCATTTCTTGGTCAAAAATCCGTAGGTGTTAGCCTTCTGTATTATTGAAAATGGTCGTTCATGGCTATTTTCGACAAAAATGGGGGTTGTGTGGCCATTGATCATCGACCAGAGGCTCATACACCTCACCCCACATATGTTTCCTTGCCATAGATCACATTCTTGGATTTCTGGTGGAGACCATTTCTTGGTCAAAAATCCGTAGGTGTTAGCCTTCGGTATTATTGTAAATGGTCATTCATGGCTATTTTCGACAAAAATGGGGGTTGTGTGGCCATTGATCGTCGACCTGAGGCTCATACACCTCACCCCACATATGTTTCCTTGCCATAGATTACATTCTTGGATTTCTGGTGGAGACCATTTCTTGGTTAAAAACTCGTACGTGTTAGCCTTCGGTATTATTGAAAATGGTCGTTCATGGCTATTTTCGGCAAAATGGGGGTTGTGTGGCCATTGATCGTCGACCAGAGGCTCATACACCTCACCCCACATATGTTTCCTTGTCGTAGATCACATTCTTGGATTTCTGGTGGAGACCATTTCTTGGTCAAAAATCCGTAGGTGTTAGCCTTCGATATTATTGAAAATGGTCGTTCATGGCTATTTTCGACAAAAATGGGGGTTGTGTGGCCATTGATCGTCGACCAGAGGCTCATACACCTCACCCCACATATGTTTCCTTGCCATAGATCACATTCTTGGATTTCTGGTGGAGATCATTTCTTGGTCAAAAATCCGTAGGTCATAGCCTCTAGTATTATTGAAAATGGTCGCTCATGGCTATTTTCATAAAAAATGGGGGTTGTGTGGCCATTTATCATCGACTAGAGGCTCATAAACCTCACCCCACATATGTTTCCTTGCCATAGATTACATTCTTGGATTTCTAGTGTAGACCATTTCTTGGTCAAAAATCCGTAGGTGTTAGCCTTCGGTATTATTGAAAATGGTCGTTCATGGCTATTTTCGACACCCACATATGTTTCCTTGCCATAGATCACATTCTTGGATTTCTGGTGGAGACCATTTCTTGGTCTAAAATCCGTAGGTGTTAGCCTCTAGTATTATTGAAAATGGTCGCTCATGGCTATTTTCAAGGTCGCTCATGGCTATTTTCATAAAAAATGGGGGTTGTGTGGCCATTTATCATCGACTAGAGGCTCATAAACCTCACCCCACATATGTTTCCTTGCCATAGATCACATTCTTGGATTTCTGGTGGAGACCATTTCTTGGTCAAAAACTCGTACGTGTTAGCCTTCGGTATTATTGAAAATGGTCGTTCATGGCTATTTTCGACAAAAATGGGGGTTGTGTGGCCATTGATCATCGACCAGAGGCTCGTACAGCTCACCCCACATATGTTTCCTTGCCATAGATCACATTCTTGGATTTCTGGTGGAGACCATTTCTTGGTCAAAAATCCTTAGGTGTTAGCCTCTAGTATTATTGAAAATGGTTGCTCATGGCTATTTTCAAGGTCGCTCATGGCTATTTTCATAAAAAATGGGGGTTGTGTGGCCATTTATCATCGACTAGAGGCTCATAAACCTCACCCCACATATGTTTCCTTGCCATAGATCACATTCTTGGATTTCTGGTGGAGACCATTTCTTGGTCAAAAATCCGTAGGTGTTAGCCTTCGGTATTATTGAAAATGGTCGTTCATGGCTATTTTCGACAAAAATGGGGGTTGTGTGGCCATTGATCATCGACCAGAGGCTCATACATCTCACCCCACATATGTTTCCTGGCCATAGATCACATTCTTGGATTTCTGGTGGAGACCATTTCTTGGTCAAAAATCCGTAGGTCTTAGCCTCTAATATTATTGAAAATGGTCGCTCATGGCTATTTTCATAAAAAATGGGGGTTGTGTGGCCATTTATCATCGACTAGAGGCTCATAAATCTCACCCCACATATGTTTCCTTGCCATAGATCACATTCTTGGATTTATGGTGGAGACCATTTCTTGGTCAAAAATCCGTAGGTGTTAGCCTTCGATATTATTGAAAATGGTCGTTCATGGCTATTTTCGGCAAAATGGGGGTTGTGTGGCCATTGATCGTCGACCAGAGGCTCATACACCTCTGGTGGAGACCAATTCTTGGTCAAAAATCTGTAGGTGTTAGCCTTCGATATTATTGAAAATGGTCGTTCATGGCTATTTTCGACAAAAATGTGGGTTGTGTGGCCATTGATCATCGACCAGAGGCTCGTATACCTCACCCCACATATGTTTCCTTGCCATAGATCACATTCTTGGATTTCTGGTGGAGACCATTTCTTGGGCAAAAATCCGTAGGTCTTAGCCTCTAGTATTATTGAAAATGGTCGTTCATGGCTATTTTCGACAAAAATGGGGGTTGTGTGGCCATTGATCATCGACCAGAGGCTCATACACCTCACCCCACATATGTTTCCTTGCCATAGATCACATTCTTGGATTTCTGGTGGAGACCATTTCTTGGTCAAAAATCTGTAGGTGTTAGCCTTCGGTATTATTGAAAATGGTCGTTCATGGCTATTTTCGACAAAAATGGGGGTTGTGTGGCCATTGATCATCGACCAGAGGCTCATACACCTCACCCCACATATGTTTCCTTGCCATAGATCACATTCTTGGATTTTTGGTGGAGACCATTTCTTGGTTAAAAACTCGTAGGTGTTAGCCTTCGGTATTATTGAAAATGGTCATTCATGGCTATTTTCGACAAAATGGGGGTTGTGTGGCCATTTATCATCGACCAGAGGCTCATACACCTCACCCCACATATGTTTCCTTTCCATAGATCACATTCTTTGATTTCTGGTGGAGACCATTTCTTGGTCAAAAATCCGTAGGTGTTAGCCTTCGATATTATTGAAAATGGTCGTTCATGGCTATTTTCGACAAAAATGGGGGTTGTGTGGCCATTGATCGTCGACCAGAGGCTCATACACCTCACCCCACATATGTTTCCTTGCCATAAATCACATTCTTGGATTTCTGGTGGAGACCATTTCTTGGTCAAAAATCGGTAGGTCTTAGCCTCTAGTATTATTGAAAATGGTCGCTCATGGCTATTTTCATAAAAAATGGGGGTTGTGTGGCCATTGATCATCGACCAGAGGCCCATACACCTCTGGTGGAGACCAATTCTTGGTCAAAAATCTGTAGGTGTTAGCCTTCGGTATTATTGAAAATGGTCGTTCATGGCTATTTTCATAAAAAATGGGGGTTGTGTGGCCATTTATCATCGACTAGAGGCTCGTACACCTCACCCCACATATGTTTCCTTGCCATAGATCACATTCTTGGATTTCTGGTGGAGACCATTACTTGGTTAAAAACTCGTACGTGTTAGCCTTCGGTATTATTGAAAATGGTCGCTCATGGCTATTTTCATAAAAAATGGGGGTTGTGTGGCCATTGATCATTGACCAGACGCTCATACACCTCACCCCACATATGTTTCCTTGCCATAGATCACATTCTTGGATTTCTAGTGGAGACCATTTCTTGGTCAAAAATCCGTAGGTGTTAGCCTTCGGTATTATTGTAAATGGTCATTCATGGCTATTTTCGACAAAAATGGGGGTTGTGTGGCCATTGATCATCGACCAGAGGCTCATACACCTCACCCCACATATGTTTCCTTGCCATAGATCACATTCTTGGATTTCTGGTGGAGACCATTTCTTGGTCAAAAATCCGTAGGTCTTAGCCTCTAGTATTATTGAAAATGGTCGCTCATGGCTATTTTCTAGGTCGCTCATGGCTATTTTCATAAAAAATGGGGGTTGTGTGGCCATTGATCATCGACCATAGGCTCATACACCTCACCCCACATATGTTTCCTTGCCATAGATCACATTCTTGGATTTCTGGTGGAGACCATTTCTTGGTCAAAAATCCGTAGGTGTTAGCCTCTAGTATTATTGAAAATGGTCGTTCATGGCTATTTTCGGCAAAATGGGGGTTGTGTGGCCATTGATCATCGACCAGACGCTCATACACCTCACCCCACATATGTTTCCTTGCCATAGATCACATTCTTGGATTTCTGGTGGAGACCATTTCTTGGTCAAAAATCCGTAGGTATTAGCCTTCGGAATTTTTGAAAATGGTCATTCATGGCTATTTTCGACAAAAATGGGGGTTGTGGCCATTGATCATCGACCAGAGGATCGTACACCTCACTCCACATATGTTTCCTTGCCATAGATATTTTCGACAAAAATGGGGGTTGTGTGGCCATTGATCATCGACCAGAGGCTCATACACCTCACCCCACATATGTTTCCTTGCCATAGATTACATTCTTGGATTTCTGGTGGAAACCATTTCTTGGTTAAAAACTCGTACGTGTTAGCCTTCGGTATTATTGAAAATGGTCATTCATGGCTATTTTCGACAAAAATGGGGGTTGTGAGGCCATTGATCATCGACCACCCCCATTTTTGTCGAAAATAGCCATGAACGACCATTTTCAATAATATCAAAGGCTAACACCTACGGATTTTTGACCAAGAAATGGTCTCCACCAGAGGCTCGTACACCTCACCCCACATATGTTTCCTTGCCATAGATCACATTCTTGGATTTATGGTGGAAACCATTTCTTGGTTAAAAACTCGTACGTGTTAGCCTTCGGTATTATTGAAAATGGTCATTCATGGCTATTTTCGGCAAAATGGGGGTTGTGTGGCCATTGATCGTCGACCAGAGGCTCGTACACTTCAACCCACATATGTTTTCTTGCCATAGATCACATTCTTGGATTTCTGGTGGAGACCATTTCTTGGTCTAAAATCCGTACGTGTTAGCCTTCGATATTATTGTAAATGGTCATTCATGGCTATTTTCGACAAAAATGGGGGTGGTCGATGATCAATGGCCACACAACCCCCATTTTTGTCGAAAATAGCCATGAATGACCATTTTCAATAATACCGAAGGCTAACACATACGAGTTTTTAACCAAGAAATGGTTTCCACCAGAAATCCAAGAATGTAATCTATGGCAAGGAAACATATGTGGGGTGAGGTGTATGAGCCTCTGGTCGATGATCAATGGCCACACAACCCCCATTTTTGTCGAAAATAGCCATGAATGACCATTTTCAATAATACCGAAGGCTAACACGTACGGATTTTTGCCCAAGAAATGGTCTCCACCAGAAATCCAAGAATGTGATCTATGGCAAGGAAACATATGTGGGGTGAGGTGTATGAGCCTCTGGTCGATGATCAATGGCCACACAACCCCCATTTTTGTCGAAAATAGCCATGAACGACCATTTTCAAAAATACCAAAGGCTAACACGTACGGATTTTTGACCAAGAAATGGTCTCCACCAGAAATCCAAGAATGTGATCTATGGCAAGGAAACATATGTGGGGTGAGGTGTATGACCGTCTGGTCGATGATCAATGGCCACACAACCCCCATTTTTGTCGAAAATAGCCATGAACGACCATTTTCAATAATACCGAAGGCTAACACCTACGGATTTTTGACCAAGAAATGGTCTCCACCAGAAATCCAAGAATGTGATCTATGGAAAGGAAACATATGTGGGGTGAGGTGTACGAGCCTCTGGTCGATGATCAATGGCCACACAACCCCCATTTTGCTGAAAATAGCCATGAATGACCATTTTCAATAATACCGAAGGCTAACACGTACGAGTTTTTGACCAAGAAATGGTCTCCACCAGAAATCCAAGAATGTGATCTACGACAAGGAAACATATGTGGGGTGAGGTGTATGAGCCTCTGGTCGACGATCAATGGCCACACAACCCCCATTTTGCCGAAAATAGCCATGAATGACCATTTTCAATAATACCGAAGGCTAAGACCTACGGATTTTTGACCAAGAAATGGTCTCCACCAGAAATCCAAGAATGTGATCTATGGCAAGGAAACATATGTGGGGTGAGGTGTATGAGCCTCTTGTCGATGATCAATGGCCACACAACCCCCATTTTTGTCGAAAATAGCCATGAATGACCATTTACAATAATACCGAAGGCTAACACCTACGGATTTTTGACCAAGAAATGGTCTCCACCAGAAATCCAAGAATGTGATCTATGGCAAGGAAACATATTTGGGTGAGGTGTATGAGCGTCTGGTCGATGATCAATGGCCACACAACCCCCATTTTTGTCGAAAATAGCCATGAACGACCATTTTCAATAATATCGAAGGCTAACACCTACGGATTTTTGACCAAGAAATGGTCTCCACCAGAGGCTCGTACACCTCACCCCACATATGTTTCCTTGCCATAGATCACATTCTTGGATTTCTGGTGGAAACCATTTCTTGGTTAAAAACTCGTACGTGTTAGCCTTCGGTATTATTGAAAATGGTCATTCATGGCTATTTTCGGCAAAATGGGGGTTGTGTGGCCATTGATCGTCGACCAGAGGCTCGTACACTTCAACCCACATATGTTTTCTTGCCATAGATCACATTCTTGGATTTCTGGTGGAGACCATTTCTTGGTCTAAAATCCGTACGTGTTAGCCTTCGGTATTATTGTAAATGGTCATTCATGGCTATTTTCGACAAAAATGGGGGTGGTCGATGATCAATGGCCACACAACCCCCATTTTTGTCGAAAATAGCCATGAATGACCATTTTCAATAATACCGAAGGCTAACACATACGAGTTTTTAACCAAGAAATGGTTTCCACCAGAAATCCAAGAATGTAATCTATGGCAAGGAAACATATGTGGGGTGAGGTGTATGAGCCTCTGGTCGATGATCAATGGCCACACAACCCCCATTTTTGTCGAAAATAGCCATGAATGACCATTTTCAATAATACCGAAGGCTAACACTTACGGATTTTTGCCCAAGAAATGGTCTCCACCAGAAATCCAAGAATGTGATCTATGGCAAGGAAACATATGTGGGGTGAGGTGTATGAGCCTCTGGTCGATGATCAATGGCCACACAACCCCCATTTTTGTCGAAAATAGCCATGAACGACCATTTTCAAAAATACCAAAGGCTAACACGTACGGAATTTTGACCAAGAAATGGTCTCCACCAGAAATCCAAGAATGTGAGCTATGGCAAGGAAACATATGTGGGGTGAGGTGTATGAGCGTCTGGTCGATGATCAATGGCCACACAACCCCCATTTTTGTCGAAAATAGCCATGAACGACCATTTTCAATAATACAGAAGGCTAACACCTACAGATTTTTGACCAAGAAATGGTCTCCACCAGAAATCCAAGAATGTGATCTATGGCAAGGAAACATATGTGGGGTGAGGTGTACGAGCCTCTGGTCGATGAACAATGGCCACACAACCCCCATTTTGCCGAAAATAGCCATGAATGACCATTTTCAATAATACCGAAGGCTAACACGTACGAGTTTTTGACCAAGAAATGGTCTCCACCAGAAATCCAAGAATGTGATCTACGACAAGGAAACATATGTGGGGTGAGGTGTATGAGCCTCTGGTCGACGATCAATGGCCACACAACCCCCATTTTGCCGAAAATAGCCATGAATGACCATTTTCAATAATACCGAAGGCTAAGACCTAAGGATTTTTGACCGAGAAATGGTCTCCACCAGAAATCCAAGAATGTGATCTATAGCAAGGAAACATATGTGTGGGTGAGGTGTATGAGCCTCTTGTCGATGATCAATGGCCACACAACCCCCATTTTTGTTGAAAATAGCCATGAATGACCATTTACAATAATACCGAAGGCTAACACCTACGGATTTTTGACCAAGAAATGGTCTCCACCAGAAATCCAAGAATGTGATCTATGGCAAGGAAACATATGTGGGGTGAGGTGTATGAGCGTCTGGTCGATGATCAATGGCCACACAACCCCCATTTTTGTCGAAAATAGCCATGAACGACCATTTTCAATAATATCGAAGGCTAACACCTACGGATTTTTGACCAAGAAATGGTCTCCACAACCCCCATTTTTGTCGAAAATAGCCATGAACGACCATTTTCAATAATACCGAAGGCTAACACGTACGAGTTTTTGACCAAGAAATGGTCTCCACCAGAAATCCAAGAATGTGATCTATGGCAAGGAAACATATGTGGGGTGAGGTTTATGAGCCTCTAGTCGATGATAAATGGCCACACAACCCCCATTTTTTATGAAAATAGCCATGAGCGACCTTGAAAATAGCCATGAGCGACCATTTTCAATAATACTAGAGGCTAACACCTACGGATTTTAGACCAAGAAATGGTCTCCACCAGAAATCCAAGAATGTGATCTATGGCAAGGAAACATATGTGGGTGTCAAAAATAGCCATGAACGACCATTTTCAATAATACCGAAGGCTAACACCTACGGATTTTTGACCAAGAAATGGTCTCCACCAGAAATCCAAGAATGTAATCTATGGCAAGGAAACATATGTGGGGTGAGGTTTATGAGCCTCTAGTCGATGATCAATGGCCACACAACCCCCATTTTTGTCGAAAATAGCCATGAACGACCATTTTCAATAATACTAGAGGCTAAGACCTACGGATTTTTGACCAAGAAATGGTCTCCACCAGAAATCCAAGAATGTGATCTATGGAAAAGAAACATATGTGGGGTGAGGTGTATGAGCCTCTAGTCGATGATCAATGGACACACAACCCCCATTTTTGTCGAAAATAGCCATGAATGACCATTTTCAAAAATACCAAAGGCTAACACGTACGGATTTTTGACCAAGAAATGGTCTCCACCAGAAATCTAAGAATGTGATCTATGGCAAGGAAACATATGTGGGGTGAGGTGTATGAGTGTCTGGTCGATGATCAATGGCCACACAACCCCCATTTTGCCGAAAATAGCCATGAACGACCATTTTCAATAATACTAGAGGCTAACACCTACGGATTTTTGACCAAGAAATGGTCTCCACCAGAAATCCAAGAATGTGATCTATGGCAAGGAAACATATGTGGGGTGAGGTGTATGAGCCTATGGTCGATGATCAATGGCCACACAACCCCCATTTTTTTATGAAAATAGCCATGAGCGACCTTGAAAATAGCCATGAGCGACCATTTTTAATAATAATAGAGGCTAAGACCTACAGATTTTTTACCAAGAAATGGTCTCCACCAGAAATCCAAGAATGTGATCTATGGCAAGGAAACATATGTGGGGTGAGGTGTATGAGCCTCTGGTCGATGATCAATGGCCACACAACCCCCATTTTTGTCGAAAATAGCCATGAATGACCATTTACAATAATACCGAAGGCTAACACCTACGGATTTTTGACCAAGAAATGGTCTCCACCAGAAATCCAAGAATGTGATCTATGGCAAGGAAACATATGTGGGGTGAGGTGTATGAGCGTCTGGTCGATGATCAATGGCCACACAACCCCCATTTTTTATGAAAATAGCCATGAGCGACCATTTTCAATAATACCGAAGGCTAACACGTACGAGTTTTTAACCAAGAAATGGTCTCCACCAGAAATCCAAGAATGTGATCTATGGCAAGGAAACATATGTGGGGTGAGGTGTACGAGCCTCTAGTCGATGATAAATGGCCACACAACCCCCATTTTTTATGAAAATAGCCATGAACGACCATTTTCAATAATACCGAAGGCTAACACCTACAGATTTTTGACCAAGAATTGGTCTCCACCAGAGGTGTATGAGCCTCTCGTCGATGATCAATGGCCACACAACCCCCATTTTTTATGAAAATAGCCATGAGCGACCATTTTCAATAATACTTAGAGGCTAAGACCTACGGATTTTTGACCAAGAAATGGTCTCCACCAGAAATCCAAGAATGTGATCTATGGCAAGGAAACATATGTGGGGTGAGGTGTATGAGCCTCTGGTCGATGATCAATGGCCACACAACCCCCATTTTTGTCGAAAATAGCCATAAACGACCATTTTCAATGACACCGAAGGCTAACACCTACGGATTTTTGACCAAGAAATGGTCTCCACCAGAAATCCAAGAATGTGATCTATGGCAAGGAAACATATGTGGGGTGAGGTGTATGAGCCTCTGGTCGATGATCAATGGCCACACAACCCCCATTTTTGTCGAAAATAGCCATGAACGACCATTTTCAATAATACTAGAGGCTAAGACCTACGGATTTTTGACCAAGAAATGGTCTCCACCAGAAATCCAAGAATGTGATCTATGGCAAGGAAACATATGTGGAGTGAGGTGTACGATCCTCTGGTCGATGATCAATGGCCACACAACCCCCATTTTTGTCGAAAATAGCCATGAATGACCATTTTCAAAAATACCGAAGGCTAACACGTTCGGATTTTTGACCAAGAAATGGTCTCCACCAGAAATCCAAGAATGTGATCTATGGCAAGGAAACATATGTGGGGTGAGGTGTATTATTGAAAATGGTCGCTCATGGCTATTTTCGGCAAAAATGGGTGTTGTGTGGCCATTGATCATCGACCAGAGGCTCATACACCTCACCCCACATATGTTTCCTTGTCGTAGATCACATTCTTGGATTTCTGGTGGAGACCATTTCTTGGTCAAAAATCCGTAGGTGTTAGCCTTCGGTATTATTGTAAATGGTCATTCATGGCTATTTTCAACAAAAATGGGGGTTGTGTGGCCATTGATCATCGACCAGAGGCTCATACACCTCACCCCACATAGGTTTCCTTGCCATAGATCACATTCTTGGATTTCTGGTGGAGACCATTTCTTGGTCAAAAATCCGTAGGTCTTAGCCTTCGGTATTATTGAAAATGGTCATTCATAGCTATTTTCGGTAAAATGGGGGTTGTGTGGCCATTGATCGTCGACCAGAGGCTCATACACCTCACCCCACATATGTTTCCTTGTCGTAGATCACATTCTTGGATTTATGGTGGAAACCATTTCTTGGTCAAAAATCCGTAGGTGTTAGCCTTCGGAATTATTGAAAATGGTCATTCATGGCTATTTTCGACAAAAATGGGGGTTGTGTGGCCATTGATCATCGACCAGAGGCTCGTACACCTCACCCCATCTGGTGGAGACCATTTCTTGGTCTAAAATTTGTACGTGTTAGCCTTCGGTATTATTGAAAATGGTCGTTCATGGCTATTTTCGACAAAAATGGGGGTTGTGTGGCCATTGATCATCGACCAGACGCTCATACACCTCACCCCACATATGTTTCCTTGCCATAGATCACATTCTTGGATTTCTGGTGGAGACCATTTCTTGGTCAAAAATCCGAACGTGTTAGCCTTCGGTATTTTTGAAAATGGTCATTCATGGCTATTTTCGACAAAAATGGGGGTTGTGTGGCCATTGATCATCGACCAGAGGATCGTACACCTCACTCCACATATGTTTCCTTGCCATAGATCACATTCTTGGATTTCTGGTGGAGTCCATTTCTTGGTCAAAAATCCGTAGGTCTTAGCCTCTAGTATTATTGAAAATGGTCGTTCATGGCTATTTTCGACAAAAATGGGGGTTGTGTGGCCATTGATCATCGACCAGACGCTCATACACCTCACCCACATATGTTTCCTTGCCATAGATCACATTCTTGGATTTCTGGTGGAGACCATTTCTTGGTCTAAAATCCGTAGGTGTTAGCCTCTAGTATTATTGAAAATGGTCGCTCATGGCTATTTTCATAAAAAATGGGGGTTGTGTGGCCATTGATCGTCGACCAGAGGCTCATACACCTCACCCCACATATGTTTCCTTGCCGTAGATCACATTCTTGGATTTCTGGTGGAGACCATTTCTTGGTCAAAAATCCGTAGGTGTTAGCCTTCGGTATTATTGAAAATGGTCGTTCATGGCTATTTTTGACAAAAATGGGGGTTGTGTGGCCATTGATCATCGACCAGATGCTCATACACCTCACCCCACATATGTTTCCTTGCCATAGATCACATTCTTGGATTTCTGGTGGAGACCATTTCTTGGTCTAAAATCCGTAGGTGTTAGCCTTCGGTATTATTGAAAATGGTCATTCATGGCTATTTTCGGCAAAATGGGGGTTGTGTGGTCATTGATCATCGACCAGAGGCTCGTACACCTCACCCCACATATGTTTCCTTGCCATAGATCAGATTCTTGGATTTCTGGTGGAAACCATTTCTTGGTCAAAAATCCGTAGGTGTTAGCCTTCGGTATTATTGAAAATGGTCATTCATGGCTATTTTCGACAAAAATGGGGGTTGTGTGGCCATTGATCATCGACCAGAGGCTCGTACACCTCACCCCATCTGGTGGAGACAATTTCTTGGTCTAAAATCCGTACGTGTTAGCCTTCGGTATTATTGAAAATGGTCGTTCATGGCTATTTTCAAGGTCGCTCATGGCTATTTTCATAAAAAATGGGGGTTGTGTGGCCATTTATCATCGACTAGAGGCTCATAAACCTCACCCCACATATGTTTCCTTGCCATAGATTACATTCTTGGATTTCTGGTGGAAACCATTTCTTGGTCAAAAATCCGTAGGTGTTAGCCTTCGGTATTATTGAAAATGGTCATTCATGGCTATTTTCGACAAAAATGGGGGTTGTGTGGCCATTGATCATCGACCAGAGGCTCGTACACCTCACCCCATCTGGTGGAGACCATTTCTTGGTCTAAAATCCGTACGTGTTAGCCTTCGGTATTATTGAAAATGGTCGTTTATGGCTATTTTCAAGGTCGCTCATGGCTATTTCCATAAAAAATGGGGGTTGTGTGGCCATTTATCATCGACCAGAGGCTCATAAACCTCACCCCACATATGTTTCCTTGCCATAGATCACATTCTTGGATTTCTGGTGGAGACCATTTCTTGGTCAAAAATCCATAGGTGTTAGCCTTCGGTATTATTGAAAATTGTCGTTCATGGCTATTTTCGACAAAAATGGGGGTTGTGTGACCATTGATCATCGACCAGACGCTCATACACCTCACTACACATATGTTTCCTTGTCGTAGATCACATTCTTGGATTTCTGGTGGAGACCATTTCTTGGGCAAAAATCCGAATGTGTTAGCCTCAAGTATTATTGAAAATGGTCGCTCATGGCTATTTTCATAAAAAATGGGGGTTGTGTGGCCATTTATCATCGACTAGAGGCTCATAAACCTCACCCCACATATGTTTCCTTGCCATAGATCACATTCTTGGATTTCTGGTGGAGCCATTTCTTGGTCAAAAATCCGTAGGTGTTAGCCTTCGGTATTATTGAAAATGGTCGTTCATGGCTATTTTTGACAAAAATGGGGGTTGTGTGGCCATTGATCATCGACCAGACGCTCATACACCTCACCCCACATATGTTTCCTTGCCATAGATCACATTCTTGGATTTCTGGTCGATGATCAATGGCCACACAACCCCCATTTTTGTCGAAAATAGCCATGAACGACCATTTTCAATAATACCGAAGGCTAACACCTACGGATTTTAGACCAAGAAATGGTCTCCACCAGAAATCCAAGAATGTGATCTATGGCAAGGAAACATATGTGGGTGTCAAAAATAGCCATGAACGACCATTTTCAATAATACCGAAGGCTAACACCTACGGATTTTTGACCAAGAAATGGTCTCCACCAGAAATCCAAGAATGTGATCTATGGCAAGGAAACATATGTGGGGTGAGGTGTATGAGCGTCTGGTTGATGATCAATGGCCACACAACCCCCATTTTAGTCGAAAATAGCCATGAACGACCATTTTCAAAAATACTGAAGGCTAACACCTACGGATTTTTGACCAAGAAACACCCCACATATGTTTCCTTATCGTAGATCACATTCTTGGATTTCTGGTGGAGACCATTTCTTGGTCTAAAATCCGTAGGTGTTAGCCTTCGGTATTATTGAAAATGGTCGTTCATGGCTATTTTCGGCAAAATGGGGGTTGTGTGGCAATTGATCATCGACCAGAGGCTCATACACCTCACCCCACATATGTTTCCTTGCCATAGATCACATTCTTGGATTTCTGGTGGAGACCATTTCTTGGTCAAAAATCCGTAGGTGTTAGCCTTCGGTATTGTTGAAAATGGTCGCTCATGGCTATTTTCGACACCCACATATGTTTCCTTGCCATAGATCACATTCTTGGATTTCTGGTGGAGACCATTTCTTGGTCTAAAATCCGTAGGTGTTAGCCTTCGGTATTATTGAAAATGGTCGTTCATGGCTATTTTCGACAAAAATGGGGGTTGTGTGGCCATTGATCATCGACCAGAAATCCAAGAATGTGATCTATGGCAAGGAAACATATGTGGGGTGAGGTGTATGAGCGTCTGGTCGATGATCAATGGCCACACAACCCCCATTTTTGTCGAAAATAGCCATGAACGACCATTTTCAATAATACCGAAGGCTAACACCTACGGATTTTTGACCAAGAAATGGTCTCCACCAGAAATCCAAGAATGTGATCTATGGCAAGGAAACATATGTGGGGTGAGGTTTATGAGCCTCTAGTCGATGATAAATGGCCACACAACCCCCATTTTTTATGAAAATAGCCATGAGCGACCATTTTCGATAATACTAGAGGCTAACAGATTCGGATTTTTGCCCAAGAAATGGTATCCACCAGAAATCCAAGAATGTGATCTACGACAAGGAAACATATGTGTAGTGAGGTGTATGAGCGTCTGGTCGATGATCAATGGCCACACAACCCCCATTTTTGTCGAAAATAGCCATGAACGACCATTTTCAATAATACCGAATGCTAACACCAACGGATTTTTGACCAAGAAATGGTCTCCACCAGAAATCCAAGAATGTGATCTATGGCAAGGAAATATATGTGGGGTGAGGTTTATGAGCCTCTAGTCGATGATAAATGGCCATGTTGGGGTTGTGCTTCGGTGCGCCGAAGGTCTCACACGAAGAAACAGCTTCGGCTGAAGTCGTCTCCAAGAGATGGCCGAAGGTCCTTTTTCATTGAGCTTCGGCGTTTTAAACCGACTTAGAGATAGAATGACCTTTTTATACATATAGGTCTGAGTCAATGCTGTAAACTTTCGCAAGGGACATAATTGTAATTTGTCACAGGCTGCGACCTGTGCCTATAAATAGATGAACAGTACCTCTGTACTGTTCACGTGAACCTGTCATTTGCTTTCACATCACGCTTGTACTTTTGCCTTCTGCAGGACCGAAGGTACATTTGTAATTCAAAGCCATTTATATTCATTAATACAAGTAGAGATAATTCTATGACAATATTTAAATTTTTATTTCATATTCTATGATTTATGCAAACGCTTCATTCTTCGTTGTTATGCTTACGAAGGTATGTCCTTCGTAACCTTCGTCCGAGATGCTTTATATCCCGAAGGGATATATTGTTATGAAGGACGAAGGACCTTAACACTTAACATTTCTTGTGTTGCCTTGTTCTTAATTCTTAGCATTTGAGAACAAGTCCCCAACATTGGCGCCCACCTCCGGTCAACTCACTTCCACCTTTCTGAGCTGATGGCTTCGTTCAACACTCAAGCTGGAGCTGCTTCGGCTTCGAAGCTGGTGCTCCCGATAACAGGCGGTTCTTGCTCAGAGCCAGCTAACAAAAAGCAGAAGAAGGAGGCTCAGAGAAGGGTGCAGCATGTTGGAGTGCAGGGACCCTTCATTAAGTCAAAATGGTCTCACATTCCAATTACCTTCTCTCAGGAAGATCTTCAGCTCAAGGACTATCCTCACAATGATGCTATGGTCATTTCTTGTGTGATCAAAGGGTTTCTGGTTCACAATGTCCTAGTTGACACAGGCAGTGCAGCTGACATCATATTTGCCAAAGCCTTCAGACAGATGCAAGAGCCTGAAGACAAGATTCATGATGCTACGCACCCTCTTTGTGGCTTCGGAGGGCGGCAGATTGTGGCACTCGGGAAGATTACCATGCCGGTAACCTTCGGATTTGTTAATAACACAAGGACTGAGCAAATTGTGTTTGATATTGTTGACATGGAATACCCCTACAACGCCATCATTGGTCGTGGTACTCTAAATGCTTTTGAAGCAATTCTTCACCCAGCTTATCTCTGCATGAAGATACCTTCGGACCAAGGGCCTATTGCTATTCATGGGAGTCAGGAAGCTGCCAGAAGGGCCGAAGGAAGCTGGACTGATTCCAAGGCAATCCATAATATAGATGGAGTTGAAGCTTGTGAACAGTATAAGTTCAGGAGGGAAAAAGCAGCTTCGGCTGATCAGCCGAAGCCCATGCTGCTGTGTGAAGATATAGCAGAGCAGAAGGTGCTATTGGGCTCGCAATTATCTGAAGATCAAGAGAAAACCTTGATAAGGTTTTTATTCAACAATAAAGATGTTTTTGCATGGTCAGCCAATGATCTTTGTGGAGTGAATCGGGATGTTATTGAACATTCGCTCAATGTTGACCCATCCTTCAGACCCCGCAAGCAGAGGCTTCGGAAAATGTCTGATGACAAGGCCGAAGGGGCTCGCAACGAAGTAAAAAGACTCCTAAGTGCAGGAGTTATCAGAGAAGTGAAGTATCCAGAATGGCTAGCTAACACTGTTATGGTGAAGAAGGCCAATGGAAAGTGGAGAATGTGTATTGATTTCACAGATCTCAACAAGGCTTGTCCGAAGGATGAGTTCCCGCTGCCACGGATAGACTCTTTAGTTGATGCAGCAGCTTCTTCGGAACTCATGAGTCTCCTGGATTGTTACTCAGGCTATCATCAAATCTGGATGAAAAAGGAGGATGAGCCGAAGACTAGTTTCATAACCCCAAGTGGTACATATTGCTATCTTCGGATGCCTGAGGGGCTTAAGAATGCAGGAGGGAGTTTCAGCAGGATGACTGCGAAGGTTCTCCAATCTCAGATAGGCAGAAATGTGTTGACCTATGTTGATGACATTATTGTAAAAAGCACGAAGCAAGAAGACCATATTGCTGATCTGCAGGAGACCTTCGCCAGCTTCAGACAAGCTGGTCTGAAGCTGAATCCAGAAAAATGTGTCTTCGGAGTGAAGAAGGGTAAGTTCCTTGGATGCTTGGTTTCAACAAAGGGAATTGAAGCTAACCCAAATAAAATCGAAGCTATACTTCGAATGGAGCCACCAACCACAAGAAAGGGGGCCCAAAGATTGACAGGAAGACTGGCTTCTCTTAACAGATTTATATCCAGATCAGCGGAAAGAAATCTACCCTTCTTCGAGGTGCTAAAATCAGCTGAAGTCTTTCAATGGGGCCCAGCTCAACAAAAAGCTTTCGAAGAACTGAAGCAATACCTGATAGATCTAACAACATTAACTCCACCAGTGCCAGGGGCTCCTCTGTTGTTGTATGTGGCAGCTTCGCACTCAGCAGTAAGTGCGGCACTTGTGCAGGAGAAGTTTGATGGACAAATCAAGAAGCAGGTCCCAGTATATTTTGTATCTGAAGTCCTTAGTGTCTCAAAGAAAAATTATACAGAACTGGAGAAGGTGTTGTATGCCGTTCTAATGGCATCCAGGAAGCTTCGGCATTATTTTCAGGCATATAATATTATTGTTCCTTCTTCGCAGCCGTTGAAAGATATCATGAGAAATAAAGAAGCTACTGGCCGAATTGGAAAATGGGCTGCGGAGCTTAATGAATTTTACATTGATTATGTGCACAGATCCTCGATCCAATCTCAAGCTTTGGCAGATTTTATTGCCGACTGGACGCCAGGGGCTCAGGGTGAAGAAGCGAATAAAGATGCCGAAGCATGGACAGTGTTTTGTGATGGCTCCTGGGGAACCTTCGGAGCAGGAGCAGCTGCTGTTTTGGTTTCACCGTCCAAGGTTAAAACTTGCTACGCAGCAAGACTGGATTTCAGCTGCACAAATAATATTGCTGAGTACGAAGCCTTGCTCCTGGGTCTTCGGAAACTAAAGGCAATGGGGATCAGGAGGGCGATCCTTAAAACTGATTCTCAGATTGTTTCGGGTCATATTGACAAAAGTTGCAAGGCTAAAGACCCGAAGCTTGAAAAATACCTAGACACAGTCCGAAGGATCGAAGCTTCCTTCGAAGGATTCTCTGTTAAGAATATCCCTCGAGGGCAAAATGAACATGCTGATTTGTTAGCCAGGTCTGCAGCACAGGGGCTGCCGCTACCTTCGGATGTATTCTTTGAAACAATAAAGGCACCTTCAGTGGAGTTACTTGAAAGAGCAGTTCTTACTATTTCTCCTGTGTACAGTGAAGATTGGAGAACTGAAATAATTTCTTACCTTCAGGGCAACTTCCTATCAGATGACGAAGCTTATAATAAAAGAATAGAGGCAAGAGCTCGTCCATATATTATTATAGAAGGGGAGTTATACAAGCATGGAGTTTGTGCCCCGCTGCTCAAGTGCTTGTCTAGAGCCGAAGGTATAGAATTGATGAAGGAGATACATGCAGGCCTTTGTGGATCCCATATCGGATCCAGGCCGTTACTTGGAAAAGTGTTCCGTCAGGGATTTTATTGGCCGAAGGCAGCTTCGGATGCAGCTGAATTAGTTCAAAAGTGCGAAGGTTGTCAGAAATGTGCAAGAGATCAAAAACAACCTTCGTCTTTGACACAGCTAATACAACCCATCTGGCCATTGCAAAGGTGGGGCCTCGATCTGCTGGGCCCATTACCACCGGCTCAGGGCAATCTGAAATATGTTGTAGTTGCTGTGGAATATTTTTCCAAGTGGATTGAGGCGAAGCCATTAGCTACAATAACTTCGGCCACTGTCCAAAAATTTTTCTGGCAGAATATTGTCTGTCGCTTCGGAGTGCCGAAGGCTATAACTGTAGATAACGGAACACAATTTGACTCCGAAGAATTCAGGAATTTTTGTGATCAAATTGGCACGAAGATCCACTTTGCATCAGTCAGGCACCCGGAGTCAAATGGGCTTGTTGAAAGGGCCAACGGCATCATAATGACAGGAATAATGAAGCTAATCTTCAATCAACCAAGGGGAAAGTGGCCAGATCAGCTTACCAAGGTGGTATGGAGCCATAACACAACAACATCAAGATCTACAGGCTTCACCCCATTTAAGTTGTTATTTGGTGACGAAGCAATAACCCCGGAAGAAGCCAAAGCTGGATCAATAAGAGTGGTAGCTTCGGCAGAATCAGGTCCCGAAGATACTTGTCTCGTGGAAAAAGATGCCCTAGAAGGGATCAGGCTTCAGGCCGTGGAGAATATCAATAAGTACCAGGCTGAAACGGTTAAATGGCGAGATAGAAAGGTCCGGCTAAAAAATATTGAGCCAGGACACTTGGTGCTTCGGAGAGTGGCCAATCCGGATACAGTGGGCAAATTGCAACTGAAATGGGAAGGGCCTTTCTTAGTAGCATCTTCGTCAAGGCCTGGTTCGTACAGACTGAAGGACATGGATGGCAATGAGATTCCAAGATCTTGGAATGCGGATGAGCTTCGGCGGTTTTATGTATAACTCGATGTAATTTTGACTTTTCTTTTCTTTTTCATGGCACCCTTTTCCTTTCTAAAGGGGGAGAAAGGTTTTTAATGGGGCCATCACATGTAATTTTTCTTTTTAGTTTTATAAGAGCAAAATCCCCCAAAGATGTACATGTAAAAGCTGAGAGCGCACCATCGAGTGCCGAAACTGAAAAAGAGAAGAAGCTCCAAAGACGTCCCTAAGGGGATGCAGAGCTTACAGCGAAAAGTCAACGCTGATTCCGCCGAAAGTAAAAGGCGAAGAAGCTCCAAAGACGTTCCCAAGGGAATGCAGAGCTTATACCGTCTAAGTAAAAGACGAAGAAGCTCCAAAGACGTCCCTAAGGGGATGCAGAGCTTACAGCGAAAAGTCAACGCTGATATTGCCTAAGTAAGAGGCGAAGAAGCTCCAAAGTCGTTCCTAAGGGAATGCAGAGCTAATGTGTGGTTGTTTCCAAGTAATGGCTGACAATATGGCTTCGGACATATGCTTCGGACATTCATTCGTGCATTACATTACATCATAACATTCGCATGCATAAGCATTCATTCATAGCATTTGTGTTCCCAAGTGGCTGCTTCGGCAAAAAAGCTTCGGAGAAGTGCCTTTTTATGACTTGTTACGCTATGTTGTGTGCAAAAGTGAAAAGTTCCGTTGCTTTGGCACAAAGAAAAGTTTCAGTATAAGGGAGAACTGGATTTTTATGAATCGTTGTATATAAGAGTAGTAGTCTTTTATGTCTTGCTATGTAAAAGCTTCGGCAGAAAGAAGAAGTAGTCTTTTATGTCTTGCTATGTAAAAGCTTCGGCAGAAAGAAGAAGTAGTCTTTTATGTCTTGCTATGTAAAAGCTTCGGCAGAAAGAAGAAGTAGTCTTTTATGTCTTGCTATGTAAAAGCTTCGACAGAAAGAAGAAGTAGTTTTTTATGTTTTGCTATGTGAAGAAAAGCTTTGGCAAAAAGAGGAAGCGACCGTTTAGGCTTCGTTGTGTACGAAAAGAAGGGAAGGTGTTTTTTCGCCTTCGGCTCAAAATACTGATTTCGTCCACATCAAAGCGACTCAATCGAAGGGTAAGGATATATTACAAGGTATGTACAAAGTTCCTTGAGAACAGTTCAATTGTATTTACAAAACTTGTTACAAAAGTATCCTGAGTTTTTTCCTATAGTACATTTCTACTGATCTTCATTAAGCTTCAGCTTCGGCGACAGTTTCGGCGACATAACTTAGGCATCATCTTCACCTTCGACATCCTACATAAATCAAGGAATCATGAGTAAAAATCAAGTGCAAAGAAAAAGGTAAGTACGAAGTATTATCTCTTACTGGTTCAAGATGGCTTCGTGCTTCATCTCCAGCCTTCTCCCGCCCGCCTTTTGTCCATATCATTTTTATAAATCTGTTGGAGATACTTCGGGCAAGGTCAGGCATATCATCCAGGATTGATGGAGATAAGGCGAAGTTGGGCCTGTTAACAACTTTTCCATGTTCACAGCCAGCCTTCATGAAGGCTGCAGCAGTCCCTCGAGAAGCTACCCAGGCACAGAAATCACCATGCCCAGCTATGACTTCGTCGAGCTCGTCAATTTCCCCCTCAATGTGTTCGAAGGTTTGTGGTAGGTCTTCAGCTGAGGGGGTAAATTTTTCGCTGCTAGCTCCAACCGAATGAAAAATCTTTCTTAGTCGCTGAATGCACTTGTTGCTAAATTCTAGGCATTTTTCTTGAAGATTTGTCAGTAGTTTTCTCAAATCCGAATTTTGCTGAGCTTCGGCTTCAAGTTTTGCATTGAGATCTTGTTTTTCTTGTTCGAACTGCTCAGACTGGCGGAGAAGCTTCGTGTTCAGTTCTAATATTTTTGCTTCAGCTTCCGCCAGTAAACCTTCGGCTGCCTGGAGTTCGAAGTTCTTTTTCTCAAAAGCATCTGATTGTTCCTTTATTTTGTTTTCCAAATTTTCAATTATAACTTCATGCTTTTTATCTTCAAGATCCTGCTGCATTTGCAAGGCCTTGCTCAATAGCATACTCTACACAAACACAACCTTCATCAGACATGTTTTTGTTAGGAGCAACAAAAGTTAGGGGACAAGTCATTTACCTTGAAGTTGGAGTAAAACAAACTACCAACGACATGCTGACGTCGGTAGCGGCTGATATCTGCTTCTAGCTTCGGAAATCCAATACTCTTGGACAGAGTACTAATAACTCTGGCCCCTGTTTGGTCCCGAATACACTTTAACTTCTCATCATCAACACCTCCGAAGAGGAGTGCCCCAGGTTTGTATCCGCAGGATTGGGCATACTCTTTAAGCTCTTCTATTTCAGCTTTTGTTAGATGTTCTCCAACTAAGTTTTGAAACGCGAAGGTTTCGTTTTTTGAAGCTTCGTCAGCAATTTCTTTTCCTTTCTTTGACGCTGCGGTCACAGTTTCTCCGACAGCAGTAGCAGCTTCTTCTGCAGTCATGTCTAGCAACATTTGGTCAATATGTTCAATTGTGCTCTCTAAATTAAAATCTTCAGCTGAGGTAACTTCGGCGGCTGCGGCCTCCGAAGGTGCAATTTCAATATCTGCTTCCTCTGCAGCCGCTCGTGTTTTTTGGGCCGAAGCTCTTGGCGGCGTTTTGTCAATTACCTCTGTCACGGTAATGATTCTTTGTTTCTTTGCCTTGATTGTTTTCCTTGATTTCTCGGGCTCCTTGTCCTTCTGAAAAAACTTTGTCAGTTGAGGACCTAGTGGACTTAGCTTCGCAGGTAAGGATTCAGTCATTACCTTCAGAATTTCCCCAACAACAGCAGCAGAAGGCGATGCGGGGGTTTCCTCTGCTTCGGACATTTGTTGCTTCGGAGAAGAAGTTTTCTTTTTCTTTTGAATTTTCTTCTTTATTGGCTCTTTTTCACCTTCATCTAAGGCTTCAGTTGCTCTTTTCCTTTTTTGGCCCTTGGCACCTTTGTTCAGATCTTCGTAGTCTGGATATTCGAAGCCCAGGGCGTCCAATACTCGATTCAGCCTTCGTTTTGGACGGCTGCCGAAGGCTGCAGTCATCAATTGATCTTCTTTCTTGGAATAATTACCAAGTATTTCGTTGCACATCACTTCAATCGTATCTAGCCACTCTTGGCAAGGAGTTTTAAAAAATTTCTTAAATTTGAAGTAGTAAGGCAAGCGTACAAGTTCACCCTTTTTCTTTTTCCCCTCCAGCTTCGGCATTTCCCACTCTTTTACACTAGGGAAAACTTTGAAAGCCAAGAATTCCTGGACCAGGTCCCTTGTACTGATATTTTCTGCAATTATTTTGAATTCATACATTGCTTTTTGAGTTGCACCCTCTGGTAACATGTGGCATTGGGGGCGGGTTTCTCCGAAGGTCAGTTCCAGTGGGCTTTGCACAAGCTTCTCTTTATCATCATCAACCTTAACATAGAACCATTCCGATTTCCACCCTGCTGCCCATTTGCTTCGGTAGCTAATCACAGGACACTTTGTAGTTTTCCGATAAGCAAAATTATAGCAACCAAAGTTGTCATGTAATCCATCCTTTCTAGCCTTTGTCTGATAGTGCAGTTCATGAACTCGGCAAAAGCTGTCCGCAAACGGTTCCACCGCCTGGCTTCGGAGTGCCCAAATATAAACACTAAGCCTAACGATAGCGTTAGGGGTTAGCTGATGAAAATAGATTCCAAAATTATTCAATATCTCTGCAATAATCCCATGAAGGGGGAATCTCAACCCAGCCTTTAAGAAGCTTTTAAAAATAACAATTTCATCTTTCTCCGGCTTTGGGGTAGTCTCTTCTCCTCCGAAGCGTAGTAGCTTCTTTTGATTTTCAGTAAAATAGCCTGACTTTACCATCTTGGACAAGTCAGCCTTCGAAACAGTAGACTTCCCGAAGTCCAAATGGCTGGGTTTGCTTGGTGTGGCAAGGTGATAATCATCTTCGGAGTCTGTTTCCTCAGCTTCTTCTCCTTCTGCTTCAGCGATTGCTTGTTCTGCATCATCAATAGGAATCTTTTCCGAAATCACTAGCCCGGACCGTTGCATGGCTTCGGAGATAGGGACGGTCTCCGAAGCTTCAGTTTCCTCCCCCTCGCGTTCAATCCTAGCGGTAGAGCGGATTCTGGCCATTTAACGATGAACTTGTGAAACTTTAATACTTTTTTCTCCGAAGCAGGTTTCAAGATGGAGCTTCGTTCAATTCTGACAAACAAGCTTCGGCGATGGTTAAAAATTTTGGCAGCAAAACAGTGCAAATAGCAATGAATGCTGTGGTAACTTCACAACTACTTGTCAGTTTATATAGCGCTGCAGGTAAGAAGGCGAAGCGGCGGAATTGTTACACCAGGCGCGCAGTAACTTGTACCCGCTGCGCAGTGGACCGCAAGGATCAAACAGTAACTCTGCAAGGTGGGACCGACACGCGCTCGGAAGTCGGATCGTTTCTCCGCAACGAGCTCAGGGAAGGTGTTTTTTGGACCTTCGGCTTCCCGAAGCTGAAGAGGCTTTTTTCACGGGTCAAGCTCGTTACGAAGAACGATCTAGCACCGCGAAAGGGGCTACTGTTGGGGTTGTGCTTCGGTGCGCCGAAGGTCTCACACGAAGAAACAGCTTCGGCTGAAGTCGTCTCCAAGAGATGGCCGAAGGTCCTTTTTCATTGAGCTTCGGCGTTTTAAACCGACTTAGAGATAGAATGACCTTTTTATACATATAGGTCTGAGTCAATGCTGTAAACTTTCGCAAGGGACATAATTGTAATTTGTCACAGGCTGCGACCTGTGCCTATAAATAGATGAACAGTACCTCTGTACTGTTCACGTGAACCTGTCATTTGCTTTCACATCACGCTTGTACTTTTGCCTTCTGCAGGACCGAAGGTACATTTGTAATTCAAAGCCATTTATATTCATTAATACAAGTAGAGATAATTCTATGACAATATTTAAATTTTTATTTCATATTCTATGATTTATGCAAACGCTTCATTCTTCGTTGTTATGCTTACGAAGGTATGTCCTTCGTAACCTTCGTCCGAGATGCTTTATATCCCGAAGGGATATATTGTTATGAAGGACGAAGGACCTTAACACTTAACATTTCTTGTGTTGCCTTGTTCTTAATTCTTAGCATTTGAGAACAAGTCCCCAACAGGCCACACAACCCCCATTTTTTATGAAAATAGCCATGAGCGACCTTGAAAATAGCCATGAGCACCCATTTTCAATAATACTAGAGGCTAACACCTACGGATTTTTGACCAAGAAATGGTCTCCACCAGAAATCCAAGAACGTGATCTATGGCAAGGAAACATATGTGGGGTGAGGTGTACGAGCCTCTGGTCGATGATCAATGGCCACACAACCCCCATTTTTGTCGAAAATAGCCATGAACGACCATTTTCAATAATACCGAAGGCTAACACGTACGAGTTTTTGACCAAGAAATGGTCTCCACCAGAAATCCAAGAATGTGATCTATGGCAAGGAAACATATGTGGGGTGAGGTTTATGAGCCTCTAGTCGATGATAAATGGCCACACAACCCCCATTTTTTATGAAAATAGCCATGAGCGACCTTGAAAATAACCATGAGCGACCTTGAAAATAGCCATGAGCGACCTTGAAAATAGCCATGAGCGACCATTTTCAATAATACTAGAGGCTAACACCTACGGATTTTAGACCAAGAAATGGTCTCCACCAGAAATCCAAGAATGTGATCTACGGCAAGGAAACATATGTGGGGTGAGGTGTATGAGCCTCTGGTCGACGATCAATGGCCACACAACCCCCATTTTTTATGAAAATAGCCATGAGCGACCTTGAAAATAGCCATGAGCGACCATTTTCAATAATACTAGAGGCTAACACCTACGGATTTTTGACCAAGAAATGGTCTCCACCAGAAATCCAAGAATGTGATCTATGGCAAGGAAACATATGTGGGGCGAGGTGTATGAGCCTCTGGTCGATGATCAATGGCCACACAACCCCCATTTTTGTCGAAAATAGCCATGAACGACCATTTTCAATAATACCGAAGGCTAACACCTACGGATTTTTGACCAAGAAATGGTCTCCACCAGAAATCCAAGAATGTGATCCATGGTAAGGAAACATATGTGGGGTGAGGTGTATGAGCCGTCTGGTCGATGATCAATGGCCACACAACCCCCATTTGTGTCGAAAATAGCCATGAACGACCATTTTCAATAATATCGAAGGCTAACACCTACGGATTTTTGACCAAGAAATGGTCTCCACCAGAAATCCAAGAATGTGATCTATGGCAAGGAAATATATGTGGGGTGAGGTGTATGAGCCTCTAGGTCGACTGATCAATGGCCACACAACCCCCATTTTTTATGAAAATAGCCATGAGCGACCTTGAAAATAGCCATGAGCACCATTTTCAATAATACTAGAGGCTAACACCTACGGATTTTTAGACCAAGAAATGGTCTCCACCAGAAATCCAAGAATGTGATCTATGGCAAGGAAACATATGTGGGGTGAGGTGTACTGAGCGTCTGGTCGATGATCAATGGCCACACAACCCCCATTTTTGTCGAAAATAGCCATGAACGACCATTTTCAATAATACCGAAGGCTAACACGTACGAGTTTTTGACCAAGAAATGGTCTCCACCAGAAATCCAAGAATGTGATCTATGGCAAGGAAACATATGTGGGGTGAGGTTTATGAGCCTCTAGTCGATGATAAATGGCCACACAACCCCCATTTTTTATGAAAATAGCCATGAGCGACCTTGAAAATAACCATGAGCGACCTTGAAAATAGCCATGAGCGACCTTGAAAATAGCCATGAGCGACCATTTTCAATAATACTAGAGGCTAACACCTACGGATTTTAGACCAAGAAATGGTCTCCACCAGAAATCCAAGAATGTGATCTACGGCAAGGAAACATATGTGGGGTGAGGTGTATGAGCCTCTGGTCGACGATCAATGGCCACACAACCCCCATTTTTTATGAAAATAGCCATGAGCGACCTTGAAAATAGCCATGAGCGACCATTTTCAATAATACTAGAGGCTAACACCTACGGATTTTTGACCAAGAAATGGTCTCCACCAGAAATCCAAGAATGTGATCTATGGCAAGGAAACATATGTGGGGCGAGGTGTATGAGCCTCTGGTCGATGATCAATGGCCACACAACCCCCATTTTTGTCGAAAATAGCCATGAACGACCATTTTCAATAATACCGAAGGCTAACACCTACGGATTTTTGACCAAGAAATGGTCTCCACCAGAAATCCAAGAATGTGATCCATGGTAAGGAAACATATGTGGGGTGAGGTGTATGAGCCTCTGGTCGATGATCAATGGCCACACAACCCCCATTTGTGTCGAAAATAGCCATGAACGACCATTTTCAATAATATCGAAGGCTAACACCTACGGATTTTTGACCAAGAAATGGTCTCCACCAGAAATCCAAGAATGTGATCTATGGCAAGGAAACATATGTGGGGTGAGGTGTATGAGCCTCTGGTCGACGATCAATGGCCACACAACCCCCATTTTTTATGAAAATAGCCATGAGCGACCATTTTCAATAATACTAGAGGCTAACACCTACGGATTTTAGACCAAGAAATGGTCTCCACCAGAAATCCAAGAATGTGATCTATGGCAAGGAAACATATGTGGGGTGAGGTGTATGAGCGTCTGGTCGATGATCAATGGCCACACAACCCCCATTTTTGTCGAAAATAGCCATGAACGACCATTTTCAATAATACTAGAGGCTAAGACCTACGGATTTTTGACCAAGAATTGGTCTCCACCAGAAATCCAAGAATGTGATCTATGGCAAGGAAACATATGTGGAGTGAGGTGTACGATCCTCCGGTCGATGATCAATGGCCACACAACCCCCATTTTTGTCGAAAATAGCAATGAATGACCATTTTAAAAAAATACCGAAGGCTAACACGTTCGGATTTTTGACCAAGAAATGGTCTCCACCAGAAATCCAAGAATGTGATCTATGGCAAGGAAACATATGTGGGGTGAGGTGTATGAGCCTCTGGTCGATGATCAATGGCCACACAACCCCCATTTTGCCGAAAATAGCCATGAATGACCATTTTCAATAATACCGAAGGCTAACACCTACGAGTTTTTAACCAAGAAATGGTCTCCACCAGAAATCCAAGAATGTGATCTATGGCAAGGAAACATATGTGGGGTGAGGTGTATGAGCCTCTGGTCGATGATCAATGGCCACACAACCCCCATTTTTGTCGAAAATAGCCATGAACGACCATTTTCAATAATACCGAAGGCTAACACCTACGGATTTTTGACCAAGAAATGGTCTCCACCAGAAATCCAAGAATGTGATCTATGGCAAGGAAACATATGTGGGGTGAGGTGTATGAGCCTCTGGTCGACTGATCAATGGCCACACAACCCCCATTTTTTATGAAAATAGCCATGAGCGACCATTTTCAATAATACTAGAGGCTAAGACCTACGGATTTTTGACCAAGAAATGGTCTCCACCAGAAATCCAAGAATGTGATCTACGACAAGGAAACATATGTGTAGTGAGGTGTATGAGCGTCTGGTCGATGATCAATGGCCACACAACCCCCATTTTTGTCGAAAATAGCCATGAACGACCATTTTCAATAATACAGAAGGCTAACACCTACGGATTTTTGACCAAGAAATGGTCTCCACCAGAAATCCAAGAATGTGATCTATGGCAAGGAAACATATGTGGGGTGAGGTTTATGAGCCTCTAGTCGATGATAAATGGCCACACAACCCCCATTTTTTATGAAAATACCCATGAGCGACCTTGAAAATAGCCATGAGCGACCATTTTCAATAATACTAGAGGCTAACACCTACGGATTTTTGACCAAGAAATGGTCTCCACCAGAAATCCAAGAATGTGATCTATGGCAAGGAAACATATGTGGGGTGAGGTGTACGAGCCTCTGGTCGATGATCAATGGCCACACAACCCCCATTTTTGTCGAAAATAGCCATGAACGACCATTTTCAATAATACCGAAGGCTAACACGTACGAGTTTTTGACCAAGAAATGGTCTCCACCAGAAATCCAAGAATGTGATCTAAGGCAAGGAAACATATGTGGGGTGAGGTTTATGAGCCTCTAGTCGATGATAAATGGCCACACAACCCCCATTTTTTATGAAAATAGCCATGAGCGACCTTGAAAATAGCCATGAGCGACCATTTTCAATAATACTATAGGCTAACACCTACGGATTTTAGACCAAGAAATGGTCTCCACCAGAAATCCAAGAATGTGATCTATGGCAAGGAAACATATGTGGGGTGAGGTGTATGAGCCTCTGGTCGACGATCAATGGCCACACAACCCCCATTTTTTATGAAAATAGCCATGAGCGACCTTGAAAATAGCCATGAGCGACCATTTTCAATAATACTAGAGGCTAACACCTACGGATTTTTGACCAAGAAATGGTCTCCACCAGAAATCCAAGAATGTGATCTATGGCAAGGAAACATATGTGGGGTGAGGTGTATGAGCCTCTGGTCGATGATCAATGGCCACACAACCCCCATTTTTGTCGAAAATAGCCATGAACGACCATTTTCAATAATACCGAAGGCTAACACCTACGGATTTTTGACCAAGAAATGCCCTCCACCAGAAATCCAAGAATGTGATCTATGGCAAGGAAACATATGTGGGGTGAGGTGTATGAGCCTCTGGTCGATGATCAATGGCCACACAACCCCCATTTTTGTCGAAAATAGCCATGAACGACCATTTTCAATAATATCGAAGGCTAACACCTACGGATTTTTGACCAAGAAATGGTCTCCACCAGAAATCCAAGAATGTGATCTATGGCAAGGAAACATATGTGGGGTGAGGTGTATGAGCCTCTGGTCGACGATCAATGGCCACACAACCCCCATTTTTTATGAAAATAGCCATGAGCGACCATTTTCAATAATACTAGAGGCTAACACCTACGGATTTTGGACCAAGAAATGGTCTCCACCAGAAATCCAAGAATGTGATCTATGGCAAGGAAACATATGTGGGGTGAGGTGTATGAGCGTCTGGTCGATGATCAATGGCCACACAACCCCCATTTTTGTCGAAAATAGCCATGAACGACCATTTTCAATAATACTAGAGGCTAAGACCTACAGATTTTTGACCAAGAAATGGTCTCCACCAGAAATCCAAGAATGTGATCTATGGCAAGGAAACATATGTGGAGTGAGGTGTACGATCCTCTGGTCGATGATCAATGGCCACACAACCCCCATTTTTGTCGAAAATAGCCATGAATGACCATTTTAAAAAATACCGAAGGCTAACACGTTCGGATTTTTGACCAAGAAATGGTCTCCACCAGAAATCCAAGAATGTGATCTATGGCAAGGAAACATATGTGGGGTGAGGTGTATGAGCCTCTGGTCGATGATCAATGGCCACACAACCCCCATTTTGCCGAAAATAGCCATGAATGACCATTTTCAATAATACCGAAGGCTAACACCTACGAGTTTTTAACCAAGAAATGGTCTCCACCAGAAATCCAAGAATGTGATCTATGGCAAGGAAACATATGTGGGGTGAGGTGTATGAGCCTCTGGTCGATGATCAATGGCCACACAACCCCCATTTTTGTAGAAAATAGCCATGAACGACCATTTTCAATAATATCGAAGGCTAACACCTACGGATTTTTGACCAAGAAATGGTCTCCACCAGAAATCCAAGAATGTGATCTATGGCAAGGAAACATATGTGGGGTGAGGTGTATGAGCCTCTGGTCGACGATCAATGGCCACACAACCCCCATTTTTTATGAAAATAGCCATGAGCAACCATTTTCAATAATACTAGAGGCTAAGACCTACGGATTTTTGACCAAGAAATGGTCTCCACCAGAAATCCAAGAATGTGATCTATGGCAAGGAAACATATGTGGGGTGAGGTGTATGAGCCTCTGGTCGATGATCAATGGCCACACAACCCCATTTTTGTCGAAAAAAGCCATGAATGACCATTTACAATAATACCGAAGGCTAACACCTACGGATTTTTGACCAAGAAATGGTCTCCACCAGAAATCCAAGAATGTGATCTACGACAAGGAAACATATGTGGGGTGAGGTGTATGAGCCTCTGGTCGACGATCAATGGCCACACAACCCCCATTTTGCCGAAAATAGCCATGAGTGACCATTTTCAATAATATTAGAGGCTAAGACCTACGGATTTTTGACCAAGAAATGGTCTCCACCAGAAATCCAAGAATGTGATCTATGGCAAGGAAACATATGTGGGGTGAGGTGTATGAGCCTCTGGTCGATGATCAATGGCCACACAACCCCCATTTTTGTCGAAAATAGCCATGAACGACCATTTTCAATAACATCGAAGGCTAACACCTACGGATTTTTGACCAAGAAATGGTCTCCACCAGAAATCCAAGAATGTGATCTACGACAAGGAAACATATGTGGGGTGAGGTGTATGAGCCTCTGGTCGACGATCAATGGCCACACAACCCCCATTTTGCCGAAAATAGCCATGAATGACCATTTTCAATAATATCGAAGGCTAACACCTACGAATTTTTGACCAAGAAATGGTCTCCACCAGAAATCCAAGAATGTGATCTACAACAAGGAAACATATGTGTAGTGAGGTGTATGAGCCTCTGGTCGAAGATCAATGGCCACACAACCCCCATTTTTGTCGAAAATAGCCATGAATGACCATTTTCAATAATATCGAAGGCTAACACCTACGGATTTTTGACCAAGAAATGGTCTCCACCATAAATCCAAAAATGTGATATATGGCAAGGAAACATATGTGGGGTGAGGTGTACGAGCGTCTGGTCGACGATCAATGGCCACACAACCCCCATTTTGCCGAAAATAGCCATGAATGACCATTTTCAATAATACCGAAGGCTAACACCTACGGATTTTTGCCCAAGAAATGGTCTCCACCAGAAATCCAAGAATGTGATCTATGGCAAGGAAACATTTGTGGGGTGAGATTTATGAGCCTCTGGTCGATGATCAATGGCCACACAACCCCCATTTTTGTCGAAAATAGCCATGAACGACCATTTTTAATAATATCGAAGGCTAACACGTACGAGTTTTTGACCAAGAAATGGTCTCCACCAGAAATCCAAGAATGTGATCTATGGCAAGGAAACATATGTGGGGTGAGGTGTATGAGCGTCTGGTCGATGATCAATGGCCACACAACCCCCATTTTTGTCGAAAATAGCCATGAACGACCATTTTCAATAATACCGAAGGCTAACACCTACGGATTTTTGACCAAGAAATGGTCTCCACCAGAAATCCAAGAATGTGATCTATGGCAAGGAAACATATGTGGGGTGAGGTGTATGAGCCTCTGGTGGAAGATCAATGGCCACACAACCCCCATTTTTGTCAAAAATAGCCATGAATGACCATTTTCAATAATATCGAAGGCTAACACCTACGGATTTTTGACCAAGAAATGGTCTCCACCAGAAATCCAAGAATGTGATCTATGGCAAGGAAACATATGTGGGGTGAGGTGTATGAGCGTCTGGTCGATGATCAATGGCCACACAACCCCCATTTTTGTCGAAAATAGCCATGAACGACCATTTTCAATAATACCGAAGGCTAACACCTACGAATTTTTGACCAACAAATGGTCTCCACGAGAAATCCAAGATTCTGATCTATGGCAAGAAAACATATGTGGGGTGAAGTGTACGAGCCTCGGGTCGATGATCAATGGCCACACAACCCCCATTTTTGTCGAAAATAGCCATGAACGACCATTTTCAATAATACCGAAGGCTAACACGTACGGATTTTTGACCAAGAAATGGTCTCCACCAGAAATCCAAGAATGTGATCTATGGCAAGGAAACATATGTGGGGTGAGGTGTATGAGCCTCTGGTCGATGATCAATGGCCACACAACCCCCATTTTTGTCGAAAATAGCCATGAACGACCATTTTCAATAATATCGAAGGCTAACACCTACGGATTTTTGACCAAGAAATGGTCTCCACCAGAAATCCAAGAATGTGATCTACGAAAAGGAAACATATGTGGGGTGAGGTGTATGAGCCTCTGGTCGACGATCAATGGCCAGACAACCCCCATTTTTGTCGAAAATAGCCATGAACGACCATTTTCAATAATATCGAAGGCTAACACCAACGGATTTTTGACCAAGAAATGGTCTCCACCAGAAATCCAAGAATGTGATCTTCGACAAGGAAACATATGTGGGGTGAGGTGTATGAGCCTCTGGTCGACGATCAATGGCCACACAACCCCCATTTTGCCGAAAATAGCCATGAACGACCATTTTCAATAATACCGAAGGCTAACACCTACGGATTTTTGACCAAGAAATGGTCTCCACCATAAATCCAAGAATGTGATCTATGGCAAGGAAACATATGTGGGGTGAGGTGTATGAGCGTCTGGTCGACGATCAATGGCCACACAACCCCCATTTTTTTCGAAAATAGCCATGAATGACCATTTACAATAATACCGAAGGCTAAAACCTACGGATTTTTGACCAAGAAATGGTCTCCACCAGAAATCCAAGAATGTGATCTACGACCAGGAAACATATGTGGGGTGAGGTGTATGAGCCTCTGGTCGACGATCAATGGCCACACAACCCCCATTTTGCCGAAAATAGCCATGAGCGACCATTTTCAATAATATTAGAGGCTAAGACCTACGGATTTTTGACCAAGAAATGGTCTCCACCAGAAATCCAAGAATGTGATCTATGGCAAGGAAACATATGTGGGGTGAGGTGTATGAGCCTCTGGTCGACGATAAATGGCCACACAACCCCCATTTTTTATGAAAATAGCCATGAGCGACCTTGAAAATAGCCATGAGCGACCATTTTCAATAATACTAGAGGCTAACACCTACGGATTTTTGACCAAGAAATGGTCTCCACCAGAAATCCAAGAATGTGATCTATGGCAAGGAAACATATGTGGGGTGAGGTGTATGAGCCTCTGGTCGATGATCAATGGCCACACAACCCCCATTTTTGTCGAAAATAGCCATGAACGACCATTTTCAATAATACCGAAGGCTAACACCTACGGATTTTTGACCAAGAAATGGTCTCCACCAGAAATCTAAGAATGTGATCTATGGCAAGGAAACATATGTGGGGTGAGGTGTATGAGCGTCTGGTCGATGATCAATGGCCACACAACCCCCATTTTTGTCGAAAATAGCCATGAACGACCATTTTCAATAATACTAGAGGCTAAGACCTACGGATTTTTGACCAAGAAATGATCTCCACCAGAAATCCAAGAATGTGATCTATGGCAAGGAAACATATGTGGAGTGAGGTGTACGATCCTCTGGTCGATGATCAATGGCCACACAACCCCCATTTTTGTCGAAAATAGCCATGAACGACCATTTTCAATAATATCGAAGGCTAACACCTACGGATTTTTGACCAAGAAATGGTCTCCACCAGAAATCCAAGAATGTGATCTACTGAAAGGAAACATATGTGGGGTGAGGTGTATGAGCCTCTGGTCGACGATCAATGGCCAGACAACCCCCATTTTTGTCGAAAATAGCCATGAACGACCATTTTCAATAATATCGAAGGCTAACACCTACGGATTTTTGACCAAGAAATGGTCTCCACCAGAAATCCAAGAATGTGATCTTCGACAAGGAAACATATGTGGGGTGAGGTGTATGAGCCTCTGGTCGACGATCAATGGCCACACAACCCCCATTTTGCCGAAAATAGCCATGAATGACCATTTTCAATAATACCGAAGGCTAACACCTACGAGTTTTTAACCAAGAAATGGTCTCCACCAGAAATCCAAGAATGTGATCTATGGCAAGGAAACATATGTGGGGTGAGGTGTATGAGCCTCTGGTCGATGATCAATGGCCACACAACCCCCATTTTTGTAGAAAATAGCCATGAACGACCATTTTCAATAATATCGAAGGCTAACACCTACGGATTTTTGACCAAGAAATGGTCTCCACCAGAAATCCAAGAATGTGATCTATGGCAAGGAAACATATGTGGGGTGAGGTGTATGAGCCTCTGGTCGACGATCAATGGCCACACAACCCCCATTTTTTATGAAAATAGCCATGAGCAACCATTTTCAATAATACTAGAGGCTAAGACCTACGGATTTTTGACCAAGAAATGGTCTCCACCAGAAATCCAAGAATGTGATCTATGGCAAGGAAACATATGTGGGGTGAGGTGTATGAGCCTCTGGTCGATGATCAATGGCCACACAACCCCATTTTTGTCGAAAAAAGCCATGAATGACCATTTACAATAATACCGAAGGCTAACACCTACGGATTTTTGACCAAGAAATGGTCTCCACCAGAAATCCAAGAATGTGATCTACGACAAGGAAACATATGTGGGGTGAGGTGTATGAGCCTCTGGTCGACGATCAATGGCCACACAACCCCCATTTTGCCGAAAATAGCCATGAGTGACCATTTTCAATAATATTAGAGGCTAAGACCTACGGATTTTTGACCAAGAAATGGTCTCCACCAGAAATCCAAGAATGTGATCTATGGCAAGGAAACATATGTGGGGTGAGGTGTATGAGCCTCTGGTCGATGATCAATGGCCACACAACCCCCATTTTTGTCGAAAATAGCCATGAACGACCATTTTCAATAACATCGAAGGCTAACACCTACGGATTTTTGACCAAGAAATGGTCTCCACCAGAAATCCAAGAATGTGATCTACGACAAGGAAACATATGTGGGGTGAGGTGTATGAGCCTCTGGTCGACGATCAATGGCCACACAACCCCCATTTTGCCGAAAATAGCCATGAATGACCATTTTCAATAATATCGAAGGCTAACACCTACGAATTTTTGACCAAGAAATGGTCTCCACCAGAAATCCAAGAATGTGATCTACAACAAGGAAACATATGTGTAGTGAGGTGTATGAGCCTCTGGTCGAAGATCAATGGCCACACAACCCCCATTTTTGTCGAAAATAGCCATGAATGACCATTTTCAATAATATCGAAGGCTAACACCTACGGATTTTTGACCAAGAAATGGTCTCCACCATAAATCCAAAAATGTGATATATGGCAAGGAAACATATGTGGGGTGAGGTGTACGAGCGTCTGGTCGACGATCAATGGCCACACAACCCCCATTTTGCCGAAAATAGCCATGAATGACCATTTTCAATAATACCGAAGGCTAACACCTACGGATTTTTGCCCAAGAAATGGTCTCCACCAGAAATCCAAGAATGTGATCTATGGCAAGGAAACATTTGTGGGGTGAGATTTATGAGCCTCTGGTCGATGATCAATGGCCACACAACCCCCATTTTTGTCGAAAATAGCCATGAACGACCATTTTTAATAATATCGAAGGCTAACACGTACGAGTTTTTGACCAAGAAATGGTCTCCACCAGAAATCCAAGAATGTGATCTATGGCAAGGAAACATATGTGGGGTGAGGTGTATGAGCGTCTGGTCGATGATCAATGGCCACACAACCCCCATTTTTGTCGAAAATAGCCATGAACGACCATTTTCAATAATACCGAAGGCTAACACCTACGGATTTTTGACCAAGAAATGGTCTCCACCAGAAATCCAAGAATGTGATCTATGGCAAGGAAACATATGTGGGGTGAGGTGTATGAGCCTCTGGTGGAAGATCAATGGCCACACAACCCCCATTTTTGTCAAAAATAGCCATGAATGACCATTTTCAATAATATCGAAGGCTAACACCTACGGATTTTTGACCAAGAAATGGTCTCCACCAGAAATCCAAGAATGTGATCTATGGCAAGGAAACATATGTGGGGTGAGGTGTATGAGCGTCTGGTCGATGATCAATGGCCACACAACCCCCATTTTTGTCGAAAATAGCCATGAACGACCATTTTCAATAATACCGAAGGCTAACACCTACGAATTTTTGACCAACAAATGGTCTCCACGAGAAATCCAAGATTCTGATCTATGGCAAGAAAACATATGTGGGGTGAAGTGTACGAGCCTCGGGTCGATGATCAATGGCCACACAACCCCCATTTTTGTCGAAAATAGCCATGAACGACCATTTTCAATAATACCGAAGGCTAACACGTACGGATTTTTGACCAAGAAATGGTCTCCACCAGAAATCCAAGAATGTGATCTATGGCAAGGAAACATATGTGGGGTGAGGTGTATGAGCCTCTGGTCGATGATCAATGGCCACACAACCCCCATTTTTGTCGAAAATAGCCATGAACGACCATTTTCAATAATATCGAAGGCTAACACCTACGGATTTTTGACCAAGAAATGGTCTCCACCAGAAATCCAAGAATGTGATCTACGAAAAGGAAACATATGTGGGGTGAGGTGTATGAGCCTCTGGTCGACGATCAATGGCCAGACAACCCCCATTTTTGTCGAAAATAGCCATGAACGACCATTTTCAATAATATCGAAGGCTAACACCAACGGATTTTTGACCAAGAAATGGTCTCCACCAGAAATCCAAGAATGTGATCTTCGACAAGGAAACATATGTGGGGTGAGGTGTATGAGCCTCTGGTCGACGATCAATGGCCACACAACCCCCATTTTGCCGAAAATAGCCATGAACGACCATTTTCAATAATACCGAAGGCTAACACCTACGGATTTTTGACCAAGAAATGGTCTCCACCATAAATCCAAGAATGTGATCTATGGCAAGGAAACATGTGTGGGGTGAGGTGTATGAGCGTCTGGTCGACGATCAATGGCCACACAACCCCCATTTTTTTCGAAAATAGCCATGAATGACCATTTACAATAATACCGAAGGCTAAAACCTACGGATTTTTGACCAAGAAATGGTCTCCACCAGAAATCCAAGAATGTGATCTACGACCAGGAAACATATGTGGGGTGAGGTGTATGAGCCTCTGGTCGACGATCAATGGCCACACAACCCCCATTTTGCCGAAAATAGCCATGAGCGACCATTTTCAATAATATTAGAGGCTAAGACCTACGGATTTTTGACCAAGAAATGGTCTCCACCAGAAATCCAAGAATGTGATCTATGGCAAGGAAACATATGTGGGGTGAGGTGTATGAGCCTCTGGTCGACGATAAATGGCCACACAACCCCCATTTTTTATGAAAATAGCCATGAGCGACCTTGAAAATAGCCATGAGCGACCATTTTCAATAATACTAGAGGCTAACACCTACGGATTTTTGACCAAGAAATGGTCTCCACCAGAAATCCAAGAATGTGATCTATGGCAAGGAAACATATGTGGGGTGAGGTGTATGAGCCTCTGGTCGATGATCAATGGCCACACAACCCCCATTTTTGTCGAAAATAGCCATGAACGACCATTTTCAATAATACCGAAGGCTAACACCTACGGATTTTTGACCAAGAAATGGTCTCCACCAGAAATCTAAGAATGTGATCTATGGCAAGGAAACATATGTGGGGTGAGGTGTATGAGCGTCTGGTCGATGATCAATGGCCACACAACCCCCATTTTTGTCGAAAATAGCCATGAACGACCATTTTCAATAATACTAGAGGCTAAGACCTACGGATTTTTGACCAAGAAATGATCTCCACCAGAAATCCAAGAATGTGATCTATGGCAAGGAAACATATGTGGAGTGAGGTGTACGATCCTCTGGTCGATGATCAATGGCCACACAACCCCCATTTTTGTCGAAAATAGCCATGAACGACCATTTTCAATAATATCGAAGGCTAACACCTACGGATTTTTGACCAAGAAATGGTCTCCACCAGAAATCCAAGAATGTGATCTACGAAAAGGAAACATATGTGGGGTGAGGTGTATGAGCCTCTGGTCGACGATCAATGGCCAGACAACCCCCATTTTTGTCGAAAATAGCCATGAACGACCATTTTCAATAATATCGAAGGCTAACACCAACGGATTTTTGACCAAGAAATGGTCTCCACCAGAAATCCAAGAATGTGATCTTCGACAAGGAAACATATGTGGGGTGAGGTGTATGAGCCTCTGGTCGACGATCAATGGCCACACAACCCCCATTTTGCCGAAAATAGCCATGAACGACCATTTTCAATAATACCGAAGGCTAACACCTACGGATTTTTGACCAAGAAATGGTCTCCACCATAAATCCAAGAATGTGATCTATGGCAAGGAAACATGTGTGGGGTGAGGTGTATGAGCGTCTGGTCGACGATCAATGGTCACACAACCCCCATTTTTTTCGAAAATAGCCATGAATGACCATTTACAATAATACCGAAGGCTAAAACCTACGGATTTTTGACCAAGAAATGGTCTCCACCAGAAATCCAAGAATGTGATCTACGACCAGGAAACATATGTGGGGTGAGGTGTATGAGCCTCTGGTCGACGATCAATGGCCACACAACCCCCATTTTGCCGAAAATAGCCATGAGCGACCATTTTCAATAATATTAGAGGCTAAGACCTACGGATTTTTGACCAAGAAATGGTCTCCACCAGAAATCCAAGAATGTGATCTATGGCAAGGAAACATATGTGGGGTGAGGTGTATGAGCCTCTGGTCGACGATAAATGGCCACACAACCCCCATTTTTTATGAAAATAGCCATGAGCGACCTTGAAAATAGCCATGAGCGACCATTTTCAATAATACTAGAGGCTAACACCTACGGATTTTTGACCAAGAAATGGTCTCCACCAGAAATCCAAGAATGTGATCTATGGCAAGGAAACATATGTGGGGTGAGGTGTATGAGCCTCTGGTCGATGATCAATGGCCACACAACCCCCATTTTTGTCGAAAATAGCCATGAACGACCATTTTCAATAATACAGAAGGCTAACACCTACGGATTTTTGACCAAGAAATGGTCTCCACCAGAAATCTAAGAATGTGATCTATGGCAAGGAAACATATGTGGGGTGAGGTGTATGAGCGTCTGGTCGATGATCAATGGCCACACAACCCCCATTTTTGTCGAAAATAGCCATGAACGACCATTTTCAATAATACTAGAGGCTAAGACCTACGGATTTTTGACCAAGAAATGATCTCCACCAGAAATCCAAGAATGTGATCTATGGCAAGGAAACATATGTGGGGTGAGGTGTATGAGCCTCTGGTCGATGATCAATGGCCACACAACCCCCATTTTTGTCGAAAATAGCCATGAACGACCATTTTCAATAATATCGAAGGCTAACACCTACGGATTTTTGACCAAGAAATGGTCTCCACCAGAAATCCAAGAATGTGATCTACGAAAAGGAAACATATGTGGGGTGAGGTGTATGAGCCTCTGGTCGACGATCAATGGCCAGACAACCCCCATTTTTGTCGAAAATAGCCATGAACGACCATTTTCAATAATATCGAAGGCTAACACCAACGGATTTTTGACCAAGAAATGGTCTCCACCAGAAATCCAAGAATGTGATCTTCGACAAGGAAACATATGTGGGGTGAGGTGTATGAGCCTCTGGTCGACGATCAATGGCCACACAACCCCCATTTTGCCAAAAATAGCCATGAACGACCATTTTCAATAATACCGAAGGCTAACACCTACGGATTTTTGACCAAGAAATGGTCTCCACCATAAATCCAAGAATGTGATCTATGGCAAGGAAACATGTGTGGGGTGAGGTGTATGAGCGTCTGGTCGACGATCAATGGCCACACAACCCCCATTTTTTTCGAAAATAGCCATGAATGACCATTTACAATAATACCGAAGGCTAAAACCTACGGATTTTTGACCAAGAAATGGTCTCCACCAGAAATCCAAGAATGTGATCTACGACCAGGAAACATATGTGGGGTGAGGTGTATGAGCCTCTGGTCGACGATCAATGGCCACACAACCCCCATTTTGCCGAAAATAGCCATGAGCGACCATTTTCAATAATATTAGAGGCTAAGACCTACGGATTTTTGACCAAGAAATGGTCTCCACCAGAAATCCAAGAATGTGATCTATGGCAAGGAAACATATGTGGGGTGAGGTGTATGAGCCTCTGGTCGACGATAAATGGCCACACAACCCCCATTTTTTATGAAAATAGCCATGAGCGACCTTGAAAATAGCCATGAGCGACCATTTTCAATAATACTAGAGGCTAACACCTACGGATTTTTGACCAAGAAATGGTCTCCACCAGAAATCCAAGAATGTGATCTATGGCAAGGAAACATATGTGGGGTGAGGTGTATGAGCCTCTGGTCGATGATCAATGGCCACACAACCCCCATTTTTGTCGAAAATAGCCATGAACGACCATTTTCAATAATACCGAAGGCTAACACCTACGGATTTTTGACCAAGAAATGGTCTCCACCAGAAATCTAAGAATGTGATCTATGGCAAGGAAACATATGTGGGGTGAGGTGTATGAGCGTCTGGTCGATGATCAATGGCCACACAACCCCCATTTTTGTCGAAAATAGCCATGAACGACCATTTTCAATAATACTAGAGGCTAAGACCTACGGATTTTTGACCAAGAAATGATGTCCACCAGAAATCCAAGAATGTGATCTATGGCAAGGAAACATATGTGGAGTGAGGTGTACGATCCTCTGGTCGATGATCAATGGCCACACAACCCCCATTTTTGTCGAAAATAGCCATGAATGACCATTTTCAAAAATACCGAAGGCTAACACGTTTGGATTTTTGACCAAGAAATGGTCTCCACCAGAAATCCAAGAATGTGATCTATGGCAAGGAAACATATGTGGGGTGAGGTGTATGAGCCTCTGGTCGATGATCAATGGCCACACAGCCCTCATTTTGCCCAAAATAGCCATGAATGACCATTTTTAATAATACCGAAGGCTAACACCTACGAGTTTTTAACCAAGAATTGGTCTCCACCAGAAATCCAAGAATGTGATCTATGGCAAGGAAACATATGTGGGGTGAGGTGTATGAGCCTCTGGTCGATGATCAATGGCCACACAACCCCCATTTTTGTCGAAAGTAGCCATGAACGACCATTTTCAATAATATCGAAGGCTAACACCTACGGATTTTTGACCAAGAAATGGTCTCCACCAGAAATCCAAGAATGTCATCTATGGCAAGGAAACATATGTGGGGTGAGGTGTATGAGCCTCTGGTCGACGATCAATGGCCACACAACCCCCATTTTTTATGAAAATAGCCATGAGCGACCATTTTCAATAATACTAGAGGCTAACACCTACGGATTTTAGACCAAGAAATGGTCTCCACCAGAAATCCAAGAATGTGATCTATGGCAAGGAAACATATGTGGGGTGAGGTGTATGAGCGTCTGGTCGATGATCAATGGCCACACAACCCCCATTTTTGTCGAAAATAGCCATGAACGACCATTTTCAATAATACTAGAGGCTAAGACCTACGGATTTTTGACCAAGAAATGGTCTCCACCAGAAATCCAAGAATGTGATCTATGGCAAGGAAACATATGTGGGGTGAGGTGTATGAGCCTCTGGTCGATGATCAATGGCCACACAACCCCCATTTTTGTCGAAAATAGCCATGAACGACCATTTTCAATAATACCGAAGGCTAACACCTACGGATTTTTGACCAAGAAATGGTCTCCACCAGAAATCTAAGAATGTGATCTATGGCAAGGAAACATATGTGGGGTGAGGTGTATGAGCGTCTGGTCGATGATCAATGGCCACACAACCCCCATTTTTGTCGAAAATAGCCATGAACGACCATTTTCAATAATACTAGAGGCTAAGACCTACGGATTTTTGACCAAGAAATGATCTCCACCAGAAATCCAAGAATGTGATCTATGGCAAGGAAACATATGTGGAGTGAGGTGTACGATCCTCTGGTCGATGATCAATGGCCACACAACCCCCATTTTTGTCGAAAATAGCCATGAATGACCATTTTCAAAAATACCGAAGGCTAACACGTTTGGATTTTTGACCAAGAAATGGTCTCCACCAGAAATCCAAGAATGTGATCTATGGCAAGGAAACATATGTGGGGTGAGGTGTATGAGCCTCTGGTCGATGATCAATGGCTACACAACCCCCATTTTGCCCAAAATAGCCATGAATGACCATTTTTAATAATACCGAAGGCTAACACCTACGAGTTTTTAACCAAGAATTGGTCTCCACCAGAAATCCAAGAATGTGATCTATGGCAAGGAAACATATGTGGGGTGAGGTGTATGAGCCTCTGGTCGATGATCAATGGCCACACAACCCCCATTTTTGTCGAAAGTAGCCATGAACGACCATTTTCAATAATATCGAAGGCTAACACCTACGGATTTTTGACCAAGAAATGGTCTCCACCAGAAATCCAAGAATGTCATCTATGGCAAGGAAACATATGTGGGGTGAGGTGTATGAGCCTCTGGTCGACGATCAATGGCCACACAACCCCCATTTTTTATGAAAATAGCCATGAGCGACCATTTTCAATAATACTAGAGGCTAACACCTACGGATTTTAGACCAAGAAATGGTCTCCACCAGAAATCCAAGAATGTGATCTATGGCAAGGAAACATATGTGGGGTGAGGTGTATGAGCGTCTGGTCGATGATCAATGGCCACACAACCCCCATTTTTGTCGAAAATAGCCATGAACGACCATTTTCAATAATACTAGAGGCTAAGACCTACGGATTTTTGACCAAGAAATGGTCTCCACCAGAAATCGAAGAATGTGATCTATGGCAAGGAAACATATGTGGAGTGAGGTGTACGATCCTCTGGTCGATGATCAATGGCCACACAACCCCCATTTTGTCGAAAATAGCCATGAATGACCATTTTCAAAAATACCGAAGGCTAACACGTTCGGATTTTTGACCAAGAAATGGTCTCCACCAGAAATCCAAGAATGTGATCTATGGCAAGGAAACATATGTGGGGTGAGGTGTATGAGCCTCTGGTCGATGATCAATGGCCACACAACCCCCATTTTTGTCGAAAATAGCCATGAACGACCATTTTCAATAATATCGAAGGCTAACACCTACGGATTTTTGACCAAGAAATGGTCTCCACCAGAAATCCAAGAATGTGATCTACGACAAGGAAACATATGTGGGGTGAGGTGTATGAGCCTCTGGTCGACGATCAATGGCCACACAACCCCCATTTTGCCGAAAATAGCCATGAATGACCATTTTCAATAATATCGAAGGCTAACACCTACGGATTTTTGACTAAGAAATGGTCTCCACCAGAAATCCAAGAATGTGATCTACGACAAGGAAACATATGTGTAGTGAGGTGTATGAGCCTCTGGTCGAAGATCAATGGCCACACAACCCCCATTTTTGTCGAAAATAGCCATGAATGACCATTTTCAATAATATCGAAGGCTAACACCTACGGATTTTTGACCAAGAAATGGTCTCCACCATAAATCCAAAAATGTGATATATGGCAAGGAAACATATGTGGGGTGAGGTGTACGAGCGTCTGGTCGACGATCAATGGCCACACAACCCCCATTTTGCCGAAAATAGCCATGAATGACCATTTTCAATAATACCGAAGGCTAACACCTACGGATTTTTGCCCAAGAAATGGTCTCCACCAGAATTCCAAGAATGTGATCTATGGCAAGGAAACATATGTGGGGTGAGATTTATGAGCCTCTGGTCGATGATCAATGGCCACACAAACCCCATTTTTGTCGAAAATAGCCATGAACGACCATTTTCAATAATATCGAAGGCTAACATGTACGAGTTTTTGACCAAGAAATGGTCTCCACCAGAAATCCAAGAATGTGATCTATGGCGAGGAAACATATGTGGGGTGAGGTGTATGAGCGTCTGGTCGATGATCAATGGCCACACAACCCCCATTTTTGTCGAAAATAGCCATGAACGACCATTTTCAATAATACCGAAGGCTAACACCTAAGGATTTTTGACCAAGAAATGGTCTCCACCAGAAATCCAAGAATGTGATCTATGGCAAGGAAACATATGTGGGGTAAGGTGTATGAGCCTCTGGTCGATGATCAATGGCCACACAACCCCCATTTTTGCCGAAAATAGTCATGAGCGACCATTTTCAATAATACACCTCACCCCACATATGTTTCCTTGCCATAGATCACATTCTTGGATTTATGGTGGAGACCATTTCTTGGTCAAAAATCCGTAGGTGTTAGCCTTTGGTATTTTTGAAAATGGTCATTCTATGGCAAGGAAACATATGTGGGGTGAGGTGTTTGAGTGTCTGGTCGATGATCAATGGCCACACAACCCCACATATGTTTCCTTGCCATAGATCACATTCTTGGATTTCTGGTGGAGACCATTTCTTGGTCAAAAATCCGTAGGTGTTAGCCTTCGGTATTATTGAAAACGGTCGTTCAAGGCGATTTTCGGCAAAAATGAAAATGGTCGTTCATGGCTATTTTCGACAAAAATGGGGGTTGTGTGGCCATTGATCATCGACCAGACACTCCTACACCTCACCCCACATATGTTTCCTTGCCATAGATCACATTCTTCGATTTCTGGTGGAGACCATTTCTTGGTCTAAAATCCGTAGGTGTTAGCCTCTAGTATTATTGAAAATGGTCGCTCATGGCTATTTTCATAAAAAATGGGGGTTGTGTGGCCATTGATCGTCGACCAGAGGCTCATACACCTCACCCCACATATGTTTCCTTGCCATAGATCACATTCTTGGATTTCTGGTGGAGACCATTTCTTGGTCAAAAATCTGTAGGTGTTAGCCTTCGATATTATTGAAAATGGTCGTTCATGGCTATTTTCGACAAAAATGGGGGTTGTGTGGCCATTGATCATCGACCAGAGGCTCATACACCTCACCCCACATATGTTTCCTTGCCATAGATCACATTCTTGGATTTCTGGTGGAGACCATTTCTTGGTCAAAAATCCGTAGGTGTTAGCCTTCGGTATTATTGAAAATGGTCGTTCATGGCTATTTTCGACAAAAATGGGGGTTGTGTGGCCATTGATCATCGACCAGAGGCTCATACACCTCACCCCATATATGTTTCCTTGCCATAGATCACATTCTTGGATTTCTGGTGGAGACCATTTCTTGGTCAAAAATCCGTAGGTGTTAGCCTCTAGTATTATTGAAAATGGTCGCTCATGGCTATTTTGAAGGTCGCTCATGGCTATTTTCATAAAAAATGGGGGTTGTGTGGCCATTGATCGTCGACCAGAGGCTCATACACCTCACCCCACATATGTTTCCTTGCCATAGATCACATTCTTGGATTTCTGGTGGAGACCATTTCTTGGTCAAAAATCCGTAGGTCTTAGCCTCTAATATTATTGAAAATGGTCGCTCATGGCTATTTTCGGCAAAATGGGGGTTGTGTGGCCATTGATCGTCGACCAGAGGCTCATACACCTCACCCCACATATGTTTCCTTGTCGTAGATCACATTCTTGGATTTCTGGTGGAGACCATTTCTTGGTCAAAAATCCGTAGGTGTTAGCCTTCGGTATTATTGTAAATGGTCATTCATGGCTATTTTTGACAAAAATGGGGGTTGTGTGGCCATTGATCATCGACCAGAGGCTCATACACCTCACCCCACATATGTTTCCTTGCCATAGATCACATTCTTGGATTTCTGGTGGAGACCATTTCTTGGTCAAAAATCCGTAGGTCTTAGCCTTCGGTATTATTGAAAATGGTCATTCATGGCTATTTTCGGCAAAATGGGGGTTGTCTGGCCATTGATCGTCGACCAGAGGCTCATACACCTCACCCCACATATGTTTCCTTGCCATAGATCACATTCTTGGATTTCTGGTGGAGACCATTTCTTGGTCAAAAATCCGTAGGTGTTAGCCTTCGGTATTATTGTAAATGGTCGTTCATGGCTATTTTCGACAAAATGGGGGTTGTGTGGCAATTGATCATCGACCAGAGGCTCGTACACCTCACCCCACATATGTTTCCTTGCCATAGATCACATTCTTGGATTTCTGGTGGAGACCATTTCTTGGTCTAAAATCCGTAGGTGTTAGCCTTCGATATTATTGAAAATGGTCGTTCATGGCTATTTTCGACAAAAATGGGGGTTGTGTGGCCATTGATCATCGACCAGAGGCTCATACACCTCACCCCACATATGTTTCCTTGCCATAGATCACATTCTTGGATTTCTGGTGGAGACCATTTCTTGGTTAAAAACTCGTAGGTGTTAGCCTCTAATATTATTGAAAATGGTCATTCATGGCTATTTTCGAAAAAAATGGGGGTTGTGTGGCCATTGATCGTCGACCAGAGGCTCATACACCTCACCCCACATATGTTTCCTTGCCATAGATCACATTCTTGGATTTCTGGTGAAGACCATTTCTTGGTCAAAACCTCACCCCACATATGTTTCCTTGCCATAGATCACATTCTTGGATTTCTAGTGGAGACCATTTCTTGGTTAAAAACTCGTAGGTGTTAGCCTCTAATATTATTGAAAATGGTCATTCATGGCTATTTTCGAAAAAAATGGGGGTTGTGTGGCCATTGATCGTCGACAAGAGGCTCATACACCTCACCCCACATATGTTTCCTTGCCATAGATCACATTCTTGGATTTCTGGTGGAGACCATTTCTTGGTCAAAACCTCACCCCACATAGGTTTCCTTGCCATAGATCACATTCTTGGATTTCTGGTGGAGACCATTTCTTGGTTAAAAACTCGTAGGTGTTAGCCTCTAATATTATTGAAAATGGTCATTCATGGCTATTTTCGAAAAAAATGGGGGTTGTGTGGCCATTGATCGTCGACCAGAGGCTCATACACCTCACCCCACATATGTTTCCTTGCCATAGATCACATTCTTGGATTTCTGGTGGAGACCATTTCTTGGTCAAAACCTCACCCCACATATGTTTCCTTGCCATAGATCACATTCTTGGATTTCTGGTGGAAACCATTTCTTGGTTAAAAACTCGTAGGTGTTAGCCTCTAATATTATTGAAAATGGTCATTCATGGCTATTTTCGAAAAAAATGGGGGTTGTGTGGCCATTGATCGTCGACCAGAGGCTCATACACCTCACCCCACATATGTTTCCTTGCCATAGATCACATTCTTGGATTTCTGGTGGAGACCATTTCTTGGTCAAAACCTCATCCCACATAGGTTTCCTTGCCATAGATCACATTCTTGGATTTCTGGTGGAGACCATTTCTTGGTTAAAAACTCGTAGGTGTTAGCCTCTAATATTATTGAAAATGGTCATTCATGGCTATTTTCGAAAAAATGGGGGTTGTGTGGCCATTGATCGTCGACCAGAGGCTCATACACCTCACCCCACATATGTTTCCTTGCCATAGATCACATTCTTGGATTTCTGGTGGAGACCATTTCTTGGTTAAAAACTCGTAGGTGTTAGCCTCTAATATTATTGAAAATGGTCATTCATGGCTATTTTCAAAAAAAATGCGGGTTGTGTGGCCATTGATCGTCGACCAGAGGCTCATACACCTCACCCCACATATGTTTCCTTGCCATAGATCACATTCTTGGATTTCTGGTGGAGACCATTTCTTGGTCAAAACCTCACCCCACATATGTTTCCTTGCCATAGATCACATTCTTGGATTTCTGGTGGAGACTATTTCTTGGTTAAAAACTCGTAGGTGTTAGCCTCTAATATTATTGAAAATGGTCATTCATGGCTATTTTCGAAAAAATGGGGGTTGTGTGGCCATTGATCGTCGACCAGAGGCTCATACACCTCACCCCACATATGTTTCCTTGCCATAGATCACATTCTTGGATTTCTGGTGGAGACCATTTCTTGGTCAAAACCTCACCCCACATATGTTTCCTTGCCATAGATCACATTCTTGGATTTCTGGTGGAGACCATTTCTTGGTTAAAAACTCGTAGGTGTTAGCCTCTAATATTATTGAAAATGGTCATTCATGGCTATTTTCGAAAAAAATGGGGGTTGTGTGGCCATTGATCGTCGACCAGAGGCTCATACACCTCACCCCACATATGTTTCCTTGCCATATATCACATTCTTGGATTTCTGGTGGAGACCATTTCTTGGTCAAAACCTCACCCCACATATGTTTCCTTGCCATAGATCACATTCTTGGATTTCTGGTGGAGACCATTTCTTGGTTAAAAACTCGTAGGTGTTAGCCTCTAATATTATTGAAAATGGTCATTCATGGCTATTTTCGAAAAAATGGGGGTTGTGTGGCCATTGATCGTCGACCAGAGGCTCATACACCTCACCCCACATATGTTTCCTTGCCATAGATCACATTCTTGGATTTCTGGTGGAGACCATTTCTTGGTCAAAACCTCACCCCACATATGTTTCCTTGCCATAGATCACATTCTTGGATTTCTGGTGGAGACCATATTTTTGGTTAAAAACTCGTAGGTGTTAGCCTCTAATATTATTGAAAATGGTCATTCATGGCTATTTTCGAAAAAATGGGGGTTGTGTGGCCATTGATCGTCGACCAGAGGCTCATACACCTCACCCCACATATGTTTCCTTGCCATAGATCACATTCTTGGATTTCTGGTGGAGACCATTTCTTGGTCAAAACCTCACCCCACATATGTTTCCTTGCCATAGATCACATTCTTGGATTTCTGGTGGAGACCATTTCTTGGTTAAAAACTCGTAGGTGTTAGCCTCTAATATTATTGAAAATGGTCATTCATGGCTATTTTCGAAAAAATGGGGGTTGTGTGGCCATTGATCGTCGACCAGAGGCTCATACACCTCGCCCCACATATGTTTCCTTGCCATAGATCACATTCTTGGATTTCTGGTGGAGACCATTTCTTGGTCAAAACCTCACCCCACATATGTTTCCTTGCCATAGATCACATTCTTGGATTTCTGGTGGAGACCATTTCTTGGTTAAAAACTCGTAGGTGTTAGCCTCTAATATTATTGAAAATGGTCATTCATGGCTATTTTCGAAAAAATGGGGGTTGTGTGGCCATTGATCGTCGACCAGAGGCTCATACACCTCACCCCACATATGTTTCCTTGCCATAGATCACATTCTTGGATTTCTGGTGGAGACCATTTCTTGGTCAAGACCTCACCCCACATATGTTTCCTTGCCATAGATCACATTCTTGGATTTCTGGTGGAGACCATTTCTTGGTCAAAAATCCGTACGTGTTAGCCTCTAGTATTATTGAAAATGGTCGCTCATGGCTATTTTCAAGGTCGCTCATGGCTATTTTCATAAAAAATGGGGGTTGTGTGGCCATTAATCATCGACCAGACGCTCATACACCTCACCCCACATATGTTTCCTTGCCATAGATCACATTCTTGGATTTCTGGTGGAGACCATTTCTTGGTCAAAACCTCACCCCACATATGTTTCCTTGCCATATATTACATTCTTGGATTTCTGGTGGAGACCATTTCTTGGTTAAAAACTCGTACGTGTTAGCCTTCGGTATTATTGAAAATGGTCATTCATGGCTATTTTCGACAAAAATGGGGGTTGTGTGGCCATTGATCATCGACCAGAGGCTCATACACCTCACCCCACATATGTTTCCTTGCCATAGATCACATTCTTGGATTTCTGGTGGAGACCATTTCTTGGTCAAAAATCCGTAGGAGTTAGCCTTCGGTATTATTGAAAATGTTCGTTCATGGCTATTTTCGACAAAAATGGGGGTTGTGTGGCCATTGATCATCAACCAGACGCTCATACACCTCACCCCACATATGTTTCCTTGCCATAGATCACATTCATGGATTTCTGGTGGAGACCATTTCTTGGTCAAAAATCCGTACGTGTTAGCCTCTAGTATTATTGAAAATGGTCGCTCATGGCTATTTTCGGCAAAATGGGGGTTGTGTGGCCATTGATCGTCGACCAGAGGCTCATACACCTCACCCCACATATGCTTCCTTGTCATAGATCACATTCTTGGATTTCTGGTGGAGACCATTTCTTGGTCAAAAATCCGTAGGTGTTAGCCTTCGGTATTATTGTAAATGGTCATTCATGGCTATTTTCGACAAAAATGGGGGTTGTGTGGCCATTGATCATCGACCAGAGGCTCATACACCTCACCCCACATATGTTTCCTTGCCATAGATCACATTCTTGGATTTCTGGTGGAGACCATTTCTTGGTCAAAAATCCATAGGTCTTAGCCTTCGGTATTATTGAAAATGGTCGTTCATGGCTATTTTCAACAAAAATGGGGGTTGTGTGGCCATTGATCTTCGACCAGACGCTCATACACCTCACCCCACATATGTTTCCTTGCCATAGATCACATTCTTGGATTTCTGGTGGAGACCATTTCTTGGTCAAAAATCCGTACGTGTTAGCCTCTAGTATTATTGAAAATGGTCGCTCATGGCTATTTTCAAGGTCGCTCATGGCTATTTTCATAAAAAATGGGGGTTGTGTGGCCATTGATCATCGACCAGACGCTCATACACCTCACCCCACATATGTTTCCTTGCCATAGATCACATTCTTGGATTTCTGGTGGAGACCATTTCTTGGTCAAAACCTCACCCCACATATGTTTCCTTGCCATAGATTACATTCTTGGATTTCTGGTGGAGACCATTTCTTGGTTAAAAACTCGTACGTGTTAGCCTTCGGTATTATTGAAAATGGTCATTAATGGCTATTTTCGACAAAAATGGGGGTTGTGTGGCCATTGATCATCGACTAGAGGCTCATACACCTCACCCCACATATGTTTCCTTGCCATAGATCACATTCTTGGATTTCTGGTGGAGACCATTTCTTGGTCAAAACCTCACCCCACATATGTTTCCTTGCCATAGATTACATTCTTGGATTTCTGGTGGAGACCATTTCTTGGTTAAAAACTCATACGTGTTAGCCTTCGGTATTATTGAAAATGGTCATTCATGGCTATTTTCGGCAAAATGGGGGTTGTGTGGCCATTGATCGTCGACCAGAGGCTCATACACCTCACCCCACATATGTTTCCTTGCCATAGATCACATTCTTGGATTTCTGGTGGAGACCATTTCTTGGTCAAAAATCCGTAGGTGTTAGCCT